>NC_092865.1:6307001-6315556 GCF_032062135.1 Pyxicephalus adspersus
CATACAGCCAAAGCAACCCAGGAGTTTATTAAAGCAAAGAAGTGGAATATTCTTGAATGGCCAAGTCAGTCACCTGATCTGAACCCAACTGAGCATGCATTTCACTTGTTGAAGACTAAACTTGGACAGAAAGGCCCACAAACAAACAGCAACTGAAAGCCGCTGCAGTAAAGGCCTGGCAGAGCTTTAAAAAAGGGGAAACCCAGCATCTGGTGATGTACATGAGTTCAAGACTACAGGCTGTCATTGCCAGCAAAGGGTTTTGAACCAAGTATTAGAAATGAACATTTTATTTTTAGCTTTTTAATTTATCCAATTACTTTTGAGCCCCTGAAATGAAGTGATTGTGTTAAAGAAAAGGCTTTAGTTCCTCACATTTTTATGCAATCTTTTTGTTCAACCCACTGAATTAAAGCTGAAAGTCTGCAGTTCCACAGCATCTGAGTTGTTTCGTTTAAAATTAATTGTGGTAATGTACAGAACCAAAATTAGGAAAAAGTTGTTTCTGTCCAAATATTTATGGACCTAACTGTATTTGTTCCGTAGTATATGAAGCATGCTAATAGGATACCAAAGCAGACTGACAAGAAAGATGGGTTCTTTAATCTACTAATTTTTCCTTTCAATTTCATGTGGTGGGTGAGGGAAAAGCCTTTAAATGTTTCCTAAATAGCCTAGAGAGAAATCAATTGCCCTTCCCTGCCACACAGAGCTGTGATGTGGCCCAGCTCAATCTCAGGACAGGATGGACTGAAATAAAAATCTTTTTTTAAAGCTTTATTCATTTTTTTTTTAGCTACAGCTGTAAGCTGGCACTATTTGTGTATAAGGCTTTACATGTCATTGGAAGATGAGCTGGGGCATGGACTGTACCTACCATGGAGAATGAGGCTGCAGCCTGTTCCAGGAGCCCCACCAGTCCAGCTTCTGTGAAGTACTTTCCGGAACATATTCCTTCCTCATCTGGGGACACCACATCGTCTGACACTGCCGACTCTTCGAGGACATTGGAGGAAATGTTCTGAAGAAAATTTGTGCAACATTTATCAGTACTGATAAGTTCTATTACACTGTATATGAGTCTACCAAACAATACAAGCTCCCCAAATCACAAGTTTCTTTCAAAAGCACTATCTTCCACTGTATGAAAGAATTGATCAAGGGCAATGAGAATCTTATCTGAAGCTTGCTGTAACTGAAGTCTGTAAAACCTCAGTGCAGTAAAAAAAAAAAAAAAAAGAAGAAGCAAAAAACAAGCTCACATAAAGACATTTTGTCATTTATAGATGTATACTAACAAATTACATGTGATTGCCATGCCGTAGCGGGCATCTTCATAACATGACCAAGAACTATACTAATTGGTTCCTGATTGTTAAAGCAGACCTGAAGTAAAAAAACAAAAAATCACAAGGTGATAGTAATATATGCAATGTCTCTTTTGTCAAATAACTAACTACTTGTCTCCTGGTGGCTTTTTGTTTCAGCTCTAAACTACATGGCTAGTTTGGTTCTGTGTGCCGCATGCCGCCGGGGATAACGTCACTTCTTCGCATGCACAGGGGGTTCCATCATCCAACCAAAGAAAAGGATCATTCTCTTTACGTAAGTCTGCCATGGAGCCAGGGGTGAAGATAGTGGCAGCCTATGATGCAACGATGACAGGTCCTGGACCTGTCGATTGGGCCAAGTGACTACATGGGGCACTCAAGTGAGATCATGGGCTATCAGAGTGAGTTGTCTCACAGCTGGGGACGCACATGGATAAACACTTCTATCTGTGGAAAGGAATTTAGATTAAAGATTTCTTCTGAGGAACTGAAAAAATGACTTTTATGTACTTGCATTAACTAGACAGAGGAGACAGTCACTGAAATTTTCTTGTTCCGTTATTAGTGCTGGGGAATGCTCTGATTTTACTGACTTATTTTACTTACCTGGAAGGTGACACAGCCCACAGGAAGGTACTTGCGGTCCTCTAGCATGCTGAGATATTCTGCCACCAGGGCAGCTGAGTGTACAAGGCACTGCGCTGATTCTGCATGATTGCCCCTTTCTGAGTGTTTACCGGCCATGTTTTGCAGCCATGTCAATCTCAAGTCAGGTGATGTCTGATATCCTTTCGCAATTCTGTCAGAAAGAGGCAAAGGATACCGTATTATTTAAATGCTGGTGTCTGCTTACACATTAAAACACATTTGATACATTCAGTTAGGAGACAATACAGACACAAGGCCAGCCACAATGTATAAATGTAAGGCCCACCTATATTCTTGCAATTACTCATAATTGTGCTTACCTGTACATCAGATCAATCAGCATCTCTGGATCTTCCTGGTGCTCCTTCATTTTCACTGTGTCCGACAATATCATGTGCAGGTTAAACACCAAATCCTGGACCTGAAACCCAGCAAGGATCACATAATTTAAAGACAAGCTAACAAAACCAAATTACATGCATGCAACACAACTCCACCAAATGCTTAAAACACAAAAGAAACCAATGTACTGTGTACTGTACAGTTTTACCTGCTAGTGTTTTACAACCCTATGTCATATTGCATAGCCAGGAAGAACTTTCTGCCACTTCCTGGATAAACTCACTGCTCAATGGACAGGTGAAATGATGAAAAGTCACTGTCCAATGATTAGTCTGGAAGTGAAAACACATATGAGGTTGCAAAGCTCATCCTGAAACTACACTTTACACACAGTTTTTTTATAGCGCCATCATATTACGCAGCTCTGTTCAAAGTCCATAGTTGTATCAATAGCTGTCTCTTAAAGGAGCTCACAATCTAATGTCCCTACCATAGTCATAAGTCCTCAATGTAGTCTAAGGTCAATTTTTAGGGGGAAGCCAATTAACCTCACTGCATGTTTTTGGAATGTGGGAGGAAACCGGACTACCCGGAGGAAACCCACACAAACATGGGGAGTACCTGCAAACTCCATGCAGATAGTACCCTGGCTGGGAATCAAACCCGGAACCTAGCACTGCAAAAGCCGGAGTGCTAACCCCTGAGCCACCGTGCTACACTATGCAAGTTTACTCTGCCCTTCCTTATCTGCACACTTCTAATCTGACTGAATGTATGTGGACAATCCTGCAAGTTCATGTGCTTCCAATGAAGGATACTGTAAATTCCACAGCATTTAATTGTACACCAGTTTGGAGAAGGCTCTATTTCTGCACATTTAAAACAGTTCTTAAAACCCATCTTTTCAAACTTGCCTACCCTTCTTCTTCTGTCTCCTAAACCCCAATTACTCACCAACCCATCCATATCCCTTCATCCTATTGTATGATACTTCCTCCATCTCTTAGATTGTAAGCCATCCTTGGCAGGGTCCTCTCCTCCTTCTGTATCGTTGTTTGTATCTGTCTGTCATTTGCTCCCCTTATTTAATGTACAATGTTGGCGCTATATAAATACTATAATATTTATAAACTATAATATAATATTTATAAATAAATAACTATTATAAAAATAATATTAAAAGTCCCTTTTCCATTTCAGCATGACTGTGCTTCTATGCAAAAAGCCAGCTCTATGGATATGGTATGACTTGTCTGGTTTGGAGGAACTGGAGTGTCCTCCACAGAGCCCTGACTTCAACCCTACTAAACATCTTTGGTACAAATTGGAACACTGATTGTGGGCCAGGTCTTTTCATTCATTATCAGTTACTGACCTCAAATGTCCTTTTAACTAAATGAGCACTGATTCCTACTGACTTAGTCCAAATTTTTGAGAAATACTTTCCAAGAGTGGAGGCTTCTGTGACACTCTAAAGTTAAGTTTTTTCTCCACCTTGTTTTTGGCACCTGCATTTAACAAACTGACATGTAAAAGCGTTTATGAATATATCAAGAATACCAAGATTCTGACTGCACATCACTACTGTTTGCAATGAAGAACATAAAATCATACTATCACAGCACACACATTACAATTAGCTCAGGTCTGCTGACAGCAAATTCCATCACAGTTGATTGGTGTCTGATAAAGCTTCATTCATGTTTATGTACAATTTTGTCCTAAAGAAGTATATTGTTACTGCTTTTTAAAAGCACTATAATCTCCAGTGACAATTCTTTGTTTAGGTTAAAATTAGCACAGAGTGGGAAAATGGTAAATCACTTTCCGTTTTCTAGTTTTTCCAACATTTGCCCTATTAAGAGATTTTCTTCCACTTCCTGTCCTGTAAACAGAACTGGGAATGAGAAGAGATCGCTCAAAACTGATGACACCCCCTCCCCTAGGTGTCTAAGAAAAGTATAAAAGATTTCACCTTGTTTTGTTGAAAACTCAAAATGTAGGATTTTTTCCCTCACATACTATTCTTGTGAGAGTGATCACCAGGACAAATAAAGATATTCGATCTCCCTGTTAAAAATATGTCAGAGGTTCTAACCTATTTATGCAAAGTTAAAAAAAAGATACGGTAGTTTTGGTTCTACTAGATTGTGCAAAACAATTACAAGGCATGTGGGCATTCTGTGTGAATTTCTCACTCAGACATGTTTTTAATAAATTCTTTCCAAGCCACCTTCCACAAATACGTAGTTTTGAATCTGAAAGTGACCTGATCTGGAAACGTTGTCTCTCGAAGTTCTAGGTCCTCCTCTGCGTAGGTTAATATTGTCTTCAGAGAGCGCCTCAGAAATTCTTCATTAAAATTCTGAGATGTTCCAACCAGAGAAGACAGGGACATGGTGACTTGCATCTTTACACGTGCAAAATTCTGTAATAAAGTAATAAAAACAAACCTCAGCGTCACATACAGGGGCTCTGCTATGATCAAAGATTGCATAATGCAACAGTGAACAGAGTTTATGATGCATTCTAAGCAAGATCCCATAGTACCATTAATACTGCTTATTCTTAAATTAAAACTCTAATTCCATTCAGTCCATTTTTTTATTTAATTGTTATTAAAAATTTTCCCAAGGCAGTGACAACAATAGTAGCTCAGGTTACAAAAAAATTCAAAATTCAGAGGTCCAAAGAATGGTGCAGTGACAAGATTTTGAGATATATGTATATATGATATATGTATCTTCTAATGAATCTGACAGAAAACAGTGGGACTTTTTAGGTTACCTAAAACATAGACCCAGAGAAATATATATAGGTAATGATATATTAATCCTGCTATTAGAACATAAAATATGGATTAGATTCAGAGGTTGCTGTGAATCAAGCAAACTGCATATGAGTTTGCCCCTTTCTATTAATCAGGATGCCTGTTTAATTATCTTTTTTTTTCAAAATACTTAAAGAAGAACTAAACCCCCCTATACTCACCTGTCCCTGTTCCGTCACAGGGTGTCACAGCACCTTTTTCCTTCTTCTTTTTGTCTTTGCCATCTTGAGCCATGTTGGTTGGCCAGGCCACGGTGAATGAACTCCTGCATGGGAGGTCATTCAGTCCTGGAAAGTGCAGGGGAATCCAGGAATGCACATGTGCAGCTCAGCTTTTTTTGACAGGTCCTCAGGGTGACCAGGCAGGTAAGAAGGCTTATTGCAGAAGGGACATCACCTGTCCCATTCTGCAATTATAGCCTGCCTAAATCAACATTGTTAAAAATGGACGTTTGGCTCTATTTAAGGCAAGAAAAAAAGTTGATAATGATTAACTTATATTTTGCAATGAAGGTTCACTCTGTAAATGGTTTATTGGGACTTGTCTTTACATTGACATTACTAAAATACAGAATAATGTAACATAGCTATCAATATAGAAAAAACTTACATTTCCAATCTCAAAGTTCTGTCTCATGAGCAGGTAGAGGGAGGCGCTGGCATGGGACCTGATGGTACCGATGCTGCTGCTGCAATGTCTGAGCAGCCGAAGGCAAAGATCCGCACACTGCTCCGTCTCCTCTTCAAACAACAGCTCTGGAAACTGCAGGGAAGAAAAGTAGATTTCAAATGGTCTGGATGCTATATAATACCCTGTGTGCTATAACTGTACTGGAGAGAACTCAACGAGAAGGTACCAACGTGTTCCAATCTTTAAAACATGTTTGACATAATTAAACTTTACAGGAACTTTTTTTTTTTAGCATGTTGCATTGTACACAGATCAATCAATCATAGATCCAAATGAGCCCTAAAGTGAACCTGTTATTACATTTCACAGGAAGCAATAAGAAACATTTCAGCTATACTAAATCAGAATTTACTCTTACCTTAGACACCAAGGCTCTCTGTGTGGCAAAGCAGTGCTGCAAGTATAGTGCGCTCTGGTTGCAGGCCATGCTGTGTAGTAGAGTCTTCAGCACCCCACCTAAGATACTCTCTTTGGATTCTGTCATTGACACAGTCTGTGCTAGACAAACAATAGTTATTACACTCAAATCCACCGAAAATAATTTAAACGTTTTTAGTTAAGTGGAGTGGCATTTGATTGCCAAATTTAAATGTTTTTAGTTAAGTGTAGTGGCATGTGATTGCCAACTTTACTACTGAGAGAGACCCCCTGAAGATAAACCCAGCATCAATGTTAAGGCTTATCCCAGTTTTGAGCCAGCATACTGCTGTCATTAGTTAAGGCTCCTTCTATATATCAGATGATATGTGCGGGCCACCAAATGTATAAGTATATATAAGTATGTGACACAAGATATTTAACTAAAAAGGTGAACACAGACTGCCAAGATACAAATCACTCTGTTCAGAAGAGGCATCCCGTTTGAACCCTGCTAAACCCCTTAAAAAAATATATATATACCGGTACATTTTGGGAGAGACTGTTTTTCCATCTATTATACAGCTCAACAAAAAAAAATTATTTTACACTTCCCAAGGATTTTTCAATATATTTAGTGTATTTCAGATCTGAGGAATCCAGAAATGGCATCAGTTTCATTGAATTGGCTCTAGTTCTTGTGATACGGGAATCAGAATAGACGATTTTACCAAGAACAAATGTTAACACAACATATTATTATCAATCTTTTTTTACACTGATGTTTTGCATTTTATATATTAAATGTAGCATTATTTTCATGAAATTTTCATTTGCCTTCTTTTTATTCATACATATTTATACATTTATTCTTTTTTTTACACAAATATGAGTTCTTCAAGAAGTTGTTTAAATGACGCTAATGTATTTTGTTACATGTTTGGTAAATGTTCTCAGCAAAAACAGAAAAGAAACATTATAGAATTTGTGAAACAAGCATATCTTGCATATTTTAGTATTAAACTGGGGGACCAAGATAAGTTTTGGGCTCCCCATATGGAATGCAAAATTTGTGTCTACGTCAGTGGAAAAATGGAAAACTGAAAAGTTTGAAATTTGGTGTACCTATGGTATGGCGAGAGCCCGAAAATCATCATAATGGTTGTTATTTTTGTGCTGTGAATGTGGGAGTACCCTGATTTGGAATCAGCGAGGCAACCTGTGCCGCATGGTGCTGATGTTCCCATACCAGTGTATCAGTATATCAGTACACTCCCTGATATTCCTGTATCCAACATGGAGAATATACAGGGTTTGGAACGTAATCCAGGAGTTAGCAGTGGAAGTGAATATGAAGGAAGTGTTTCATCAAACCAGAAGTTCTCCCAAGAAGAGCTCAATGATTTAATATGTGACCTAAGTCTGTCAAAACAAACATCTGAACTTTTAGCATCCAGGTTAAAAGAAAAGAACTGTCTGAGCCCGAAAGTTAAAATAACGGTTTATGGGACAAGAGAGGTGACATTCCTACCACATTTCAGTGAAGATGGAGACTTTATGTACTGTTGTAACATCCCTGTACTACTAGCCCATATGGGAGTACCAGAATACTGAAGACTGGCGGCTTTTCATAGACAGTTCCACACGAAGTTTGAAATCTGTTTTACTGCATAACGGCAACTGCTATGCATCAATTCCAATTGGTCACTCAACAAAACTAAAGAAGATGAAATGTCAAAATGGTCTTACAAAAGCTTTGCTATGAACACCAATGGTCCATATGTGCTGATTTAAAAATGGTGAACTTCCTACTTGGACAGCAAAGTGGATACACAAAGTACCCATGTTTCATCTGCTTGTGGAATAATAGAGCAAAGCAGGATCACTGGAAAAAAGTGACATGGTCTCCAAGGGAAAACATGAAACGAGGTGCAGTAAACATCATTAGCGAGCCAATGGTTGACAAAGAACTACTACACATAAAGTTGGGATTAATGAAGCAATTTGTTAGAGCTCTGAACAAGGACGGTGATTGCTTCAAATACATTTGTATTTGATGGCTGATAAATTATTCAAATTTCAAAGTTACATGACTGATACTGGAGCTGATACTGGGTAACTATGAAGCACAAAAGTATGAAGAACTGGTACAAAACTTGCTCTTAAACTTTAAAAATTTGTGTGCTACTATGAGCATAAAGATACACTATCGCAATTTGCAAGGGGAGGGGTTCCATCAAGATATAAAGGTGATGGAAGAAAGGTATCAGAGCAGATGGGATAGACACATGATGGCAGACTACTGCTGGAGCCTTGAATGTGATTGTCATGATCATCAGCAAAAAAGGAAAAAAAAA
>NC_092865.1:6317414-6386397 GCF_032062135.1 Pyxicephalus adspersus
CACCCTTTTTCCTAGGGCATTGAGCTGTTGCATTATTGAGTAGTCTTATTTTTTTCTCCACATTTCTTGTTACTTAGCTAAAATTAAGTTGGAATTTTTTTTTTTTTTTTTTGTTTGTTTGTTTTTGGAGCTTTAGAGTGAACCTGACATGAAAAAGTGAGGATTTGCCATCTTACAGGAAAAATCCAGAAACGCTATGATGAGAGATTTACTTTTGTGCCTTGCTATCCTCCTAAAAAAGAACACTTCCTATGCCTAGGCACTCTCTGCCTTGAGTCTTTTGGCTGTATATCTGTGTATCATCTAAGGCACTCTCTGACTGCAATTCTAACATGATCGGTGGAGCTGTAGTATAAGGATTTTGCAAGCTTCTGTTTATTCCATTCTGTGGCGTCCTCACCTTTGAGGCTGCTCCTTGATCTTTACCCCACATAATCAGGAGGCGTTAAATCCCTGCTACCCTATCAAGATGGCCGACTACACACAAAGACAGTACAGAACAAGGCACAGCCAGTCATTAATGGTAAAAAGATCAGCTGCAGGGAGTTTACAGACAACATCGAGGACTAGTTCTTTGTCTTTTGCTGTGTTTTTGGGAGTAGTGTCAACAGCACAGGTCCTCTTTAAGAATGAGCCTCTCAGGTGCTGGTCCTTCCTCTACAAACCTATGGCAAAGCTATGCAACCAGTAACAAACACTGATCACATTACTGGACATTGGTAAACTGCAGCTATCTCCTATTACAGCAAAGGCTAAGATTTTTCTGCACTTTAGCTTTGTTCTGCACTTTAGCTGTAAGAGGAAATAATTATCCAATTTGAGAAATGCTACATATTTGTGAATGTTACACAACAATCTCTTAATATGCGATTGTTGCACATTAGGAATGAGTTGTCCTCATAACCCCACAAGCTTTTCATTGTATATTAACCACAGACAGCTAAATTCTACAAACAAGAAAAGAAGTCCGCAGTACTCATAGCTCGCATGTATCCACTAGATAGATGGAAGCTGCTATGAGTAAAACTAACTTTTTCCAGGTTTTGGTTGTTATAAATGGATCACATTAAAAAATGACAACCACAGCTGAAAGGAAGACACTCTGAAAACTGCACGTAAAGTCAGACATGCAAACACTATTAGTAGGTAACCAATATGTTGTCACAATACATGATAATTACTCATGAGACGTGTTATTCACAAGTATGAAAAATATACACAAAAGGATTTGGCAGCTTTTGCCTTAAATTAAAGGAATTAAAGCTTGCAATAGATACTGCACAGCAATGATACATGGGGGGCACAGTCTGTCCAAGGGAAATGTGTTTCCCACTCCGTCATCTCTAGGACACAGCAATGACTTGATTTTATGACTTTGCCTTCAAATCCCACCACAGTTCCTGTCCCACCTACCTTTCTGCCCCGATAGAAAAATCCCCCGTAGCCGCTCTCTTCACTACTCCAATGACCTATAAGGCTCAGAGAGTTTTCTAGAGCTGCCCCCGCTCTCTGGAATAGTCTCCCTCGTCCTATCCAGCTTGCTCCTACTTCCTGCTCATTTAAAAGAGCCCTCAAAACCCAAAGCTTCAACCTCACCTACCCGTCATCTTCTGTCTCCTAAACCCTCACTACTTACCACCAATCCATATCCCCCTCCTATTGTTTGATACTTCCCCCACCTCCTAGATTGTAAGCTCCTTGAGGCAGGGTCCTCGCCCTCTCCTGTGTCACTGTCTGTATCTGTCTGTCATTTGCAACCCTTATTTAATGTACAACGTTGCATAATATGTTGGTGCTATATAAATCCTTGCGTCTATTCCCTATTTATTTTACATAGGTAAAAAAGTAGCATTTTCATTTCAGCTAGTGCATTTCATTTACATTTCATTTACTTTTCATTTACATATCATTTTCATTTCATTTACATTCATTTTGAATGGGCTGCTTAATGAAAGAATCAATGCACCAAAATGTGAATGAAAAAGAAAATACTGGGTGTTCTTATCTTCATACAACACTAAATCAATAAAGGTTGCCTTTTATATAGGTAAAATACATATGTGAGAAATCTAAGGCAAGTTGCTAACTCTCTATCTAGGGTAGTTTACTGCTTGCAGCCAGTTCAGCTTCATAAAAAGTGATATCAATGAATATAAGTGATAAAATGGCCTTTGCAGCGCTAGGTATCAAGTTCAAATCTCGGCCAAGGCTCTATCTGCATAGAGTTTGCAGGTTCTCACTGTGTTTGTGTGGGTTTACTAGGGGTACCCTGGTTTTCTCCCACATTCTAAAAACATGCAGTTAGGGCAGGGATGTCAAACTCTGGCCCCCAACGTCCTTTTTTTTGCCCCCAAAGAAATCCTAAATATGAACTGCAGCTGGTCCGCCGCTGCATTGAGATAGCGCAGCTACTACAATTCCCAGCATCGCTCACGTCTTTAGACCAGCGGGCTCTCTGCTTATGCGTGGCCCTGAATTGGACTGTTTTATAGATGCAAGTAATGCCAGGAATTTTAGTAGCGGTGCTATTTCAATGAAGAGAGAGTTTCAGCGGCGGGCCACTCATAAGATTTAGCTCGAATTGGCCGCGTCTGGCATTTCCAGCTCTCCCCCTCAGCTTTTCCTTACTACTCCAAGGCATGGACTTGAATGGTTGGATTTTCATAGAACAATATTGTTATTATTATTGTTAGCCTGTGCAAAAAGGTTACCAGTAAAATTTAACTCAAAAGGCTACAAATAGAGAAATAGGCCTAAGATTTTTTCCTAAATAAAATTAAAAAAAAAATGTTATGCCTCTTTCTCTATTATAAGCTTGTGCCAATCAAAGTGAAGACAATTATGCTCTATCAAAATTTTTGTCGTCCAAGACAATAGTTTGTGATAAGTTCAGGTGAAAATTTAGTGTTAGCATAGCTGTCCCAGGATACCATTTATTGATCTGCCATATCGGGTGCCTGAAAACCCAAGCAAATGTGGGAAGAACATACAACTCCAGGTACTAATTTGCAGATACAACTCTCACAATTGGCCTGATTTATTAAAGCTCTCCAAGGCTGGAGAGGATACACTTTCATCAGTAAAGCTGGGTGATCAAGCAAACCTGGATCTGGTCCAGGATTTAAAACATTTGCTAGCAAATAACTTTGATGAAGTCAATTCCAGGATTTCCTCGATTACTTAGCTTCACTTATGAAAGTATATCTTCCCCAGCCTTGGAGAGCTTTAATAAATCAGGCCCAATGACTCTGGCAACATGGCACTAGTTACAGGAACAAACAGTTGGGTATTAAACCAAGCTGTTGGGTACTGAACCAGGATTTGGAAGCCCCTTGTAGTCGTAGATCTAGTTCAGGTGTACCGAAACAGACCAACACAAGTCTCTATCTCCTCGGTAATGGAAGACAAACAAAATTATCATTATCAAAGTTATACAGACATGTTTTAGGCAGCTGTGCATATTAAAAAAAAAACCACAGAAAAAACATAGTACACACATTCTAATAAGACAGAAAACAATAAATACTAAAACAGTCTTTAATCAGCACATGACGGACGTGTAGAGGCGAAAATGAAAGAGTAGCACACCAGGGTGACAGTACCTGCAGGGTTTGTGGCTTCTAAATTTACCGCACATGTGAAAAGATAACCAAAAAGTAGAGGTTAGGAAGACAAGAGAAGAATTGTACAAAAGTTCCATGGTATGGGAAAGGAAGATTATTATAGGTCATCCATGTGCTCATGCTTGGAGAAAACTATTCAAGAACAATTTTGTTTAATCTAGGAGTCACTAGGAAATGTTACAACTCAACTCTAGCCAAAGCATCTTTTGAAGTGGAAAAACTGTCTGGTGTGTAGAAAAAGGTTATTGCTGCCTGTGTCCCCATATTCTGGAGATATACCATCACTTTCTCTCATGGTGAATACACAGGAAGTGACAAAAATGTTTCTCCAGCAGGCACAGGGGCAGCAATAAAGTGCTAACAAGGCTTCCAGATCTTCCTAATCCTATCCAGAGAAAAAAACAAAAGTTTTAGAAGCAGGAATTAGGATCCTGGGTCAACAAGCTACATGCCAGGTGTAAATGTTTGGTAGCTATCAGACCATGGGAATTTCTCAAACATAAAACATAAAACCAGAAAGATTCTGTCTCTGTTCATGGGTATCAGATTGGGTTTAAATTACTGAAGGACGAGCAGCAAGAGGCTAACTCTAACTTTGTAATTAGTGATTATTATCTTGTTATTTTTCTAGAAGATTTGAAAATATACACAGCAGTCACTGGGCAAAATGTTTTTAGGGTTGGTTCTACAGCTACCCACCGTGTTTATCTCATGGGTACATATCTGCTCTATGACAAAATGTGACCCTCAATGCATCAATTGTTAGGGGTTAGGCAAGTTTGAAAAGAAACCTAATGACAGTGCACTTAAGATATGCTACAGAGAAAAATGCTTATGTATTCTTCATTGACTTCCTATTGAAATCAATAAAGGATACATTGGTTTGTTAATCATTTAAAACATATTTGCACAAATCTGTAAGAATAAATGAATAGTGCTGGAGCTCCAAGGTTTTTGTATTCTGTAATTGAAGTTATGATGAAATGAATAAATGGCTGAACACTAGGCTGGTGGCTCACACAGATTTAAGAGCTTTTAAAAAACAATTTCCACTGTCAAAGGAATGAGTTTTTGTGATTCAAAGGCCAACAACACGAATACTAGGCCATGTTTCGGGAGCCTTTCTGCCTTTATCAGGACTGGAATCAATATAAAATAGAGAATCTCTTAGATTGTAAGCTCTTCCGGGCAGGGTCCTCTCCTCCTCCTGTGTCACTGTCTGTATCTGTCTGTCATTTGCAACCCCTAGTTAATGTACAGTGCTGCCTAATATGTTGGCACTATTTAAATACTGTTTATTAATAATAATAATATTAATAATAGTAATACATCAAACATATATGAAATATACCTCTCAAAAATGTTTTTAGAATTTGACACTCGGTGTAGCCTTCAACCTCTCACTTAGCTTTTAGCTTTGCAGATTATATTGTGGCTTTTGTATTGCTTATCACACCATTGACAGAAGGCTAAATTCTATCACTCGATCAAGTATTGGAAAAATAAAGAATTTGGGGTTTAAATAAACACAACTGCAATTCTATCAATATAATGGCTGTCATACTTGTCCATCTTGTCTGTGTTTTGTCTCCAGTGAGTCATCTCTTTTCTCCACCTCAAATTCTCCTGACTGCCAAACGCACTCCCTGATGGACTCCTCTCTGTCAATAAAGAAGAAAAAGTAGAAAAGGTCAGTGGTATGAAAGGGAGCCTGGAGTACAATCTGTGGGGACACAGTCTTTGTGATTTTGGATATTCGTATTTACAGTGCTGCAGCTGTTCTTTGACAGCCTGCTAACCATTTCACCATGTTAAGAGGCAATTTTAATAGGCTGCAGGCAAACTTTTATTATACTTTCATATTTATTGAACACAAGTCCCAGTGCTTATTACAGAATCTGGAACACAGATGGATAATTACAAAGTGCCTTACAGTACTGAAATATACAAAATCTTTCTTTTCCAGCACTTCTCAAATAAAACTGAGCATATGATTAAAATATACACGAAATAGATGCTTAGTTAGATGCAGGAAATTTGACATTCATTCAATTATGTATTAGTGTTATAATGACAAAGAGCAATAGGAAGCTAGTGACACAGTGGGGCCCTGCTTTAATCAAAACAGAAAAATACTGGCTAAAATCTCTTTAAATTTAAACTTGCATTAGATAAAATGCAATGCAAACTAAAGATATTGCTGAATAGTCGACAGGATGACAACTTGCAAGTTGTACAGGCAGTGAGTTACTGTGGAATGCAGACTGTGACTTTTATCCTCATTACAGGAAGAGACATTATTTGGGGACTTTCAACACTAAATGTATGGTGTCATATGATGTCCACTGCTTGCCAACAAATTTGGCTTAGGTGATGCAATAAATACAGGTTGACATTTAACTGCAGCACAACTCTGTTAGTATGGAAATTTTAGCACATGTGGAAGGGTGGGAGGGCCTGTTGCAGTACCGTATATCCTGCAGATTCCTATAGACCAGTTGAGCTATACATACTAGCAATGGATAAATATATATGTGAGGAAGAGAATTAGGATGGTGGTGCTTGGCACTGGAATGGGGATAGGCGAGTCAGGCAGATATTTAAACAATGGGTAGGCAGTTGTTCCTCAAGTTTCCCTTGGTTTTTCGATGCAGATAAGTATATTTGAGAAAAAGTACCCAACCATACACTCTCTTAAGTAAGTAATATTCCAAGAAATAGTTGACCAATAGAATACACTACATACTGTTACTGTTATACTTCTTTGTGCAGAGTAAAACACATGACCTTGTTTCACAGGACCAGAGCGACAACACATACACAGGGACAAGGTTGGTCTAGACAGACCTACCAAGCTGACCTCTGCTTCTCCTGACCATCTCCTGTCTGGCTCCAATGCTGCCCAGTATGGCTTCCTCCAGTTTAGCCCGCATGTCCTTCGACTTCTTGAAAGTTAAGCTGTTCATGCGTTCAAAAGCTTTCTTACCCTGGATAAAAAAAACAAGATGATCACAGCGAATGAAGTGCTTTTATTATTCTGTGTGACACTGATGTCCAAATAAAATTCCAGGGTTCTCAAAATACTTCACAGTCTTTAAGATCATAAACAATATAGTTCCTCCCCCAAAGAATGCCTGGGCATGGTATTAGGTAATTTATAGATATCCCTTAGGAAGGGGAACTATTCAGACATTAGATATAGGTATTATTGGAAACAGAGATCTTTCAGCTAGACAGGAAAACTTATTAAGACTTTGCTAAGACTTTCGATAATTCAGTGGTGCTGCAACGTCTGGCACAGGACAGCAGCAGCTCCTATTGCTACTGGTAACTAGCTGGTGTCTTCAGAGACTTCCTATTGATGGCCGGCTTAAAAAAGAGCCTGTCAATTAGGTTTCGATTGTTAAACTTTTTTGTGATAACGCTAGTTGTTTCACTATTATAATAATGCTTTGGCTTAAATACTTTGGGTCTTTGACCTAGAACAAATACAGACACATTTTTTTTTCTTCTGCAGCAGGGAAATACTGACTCCACATCCAGTAAGCAAAGCCAGCCTTTATATTTCTAACCTGGTAAGTGCAATTTATCAAAGAGATGGCATATGCCAGCGATGCAACTGTGGTTTGGCTTTATACCCATAACATCTATATATGTTTCAGTTCTGCAGACTTGCCTTGTACTCAAAGCAGGAGACACAGAGGTAAAGTAAGTCGAGCAGGCGATTCAGTTGCAAGATGGACAGGTCTGTGAACCATTTCTGTAGGACAATCTCATCTGCGTTCTTCAGCACCCAGAGCAGGCAGATCAGCAGGCTTCGGCTTGACTCAGCAGAGAATGTAGAATGTTGTCTGGTTGGCTGAAAGCAACATGAAAGGTCTAATTAAAATGATGTACAAAGGTGTTCAAGAAACCAGAGAGTCTACTGGGTACCTATAATACCAATCAGAGAAAAGTTAGAGTAGACAACATTGCAGCAGTTTTTAAGGCTTAAAATGACCCCACTTTATCCTTCCTATTGTGAGAAATAGGGGATACCTATGCATTGTTATATGTATGTCCTTCTAATCGAGAATCAAAAGTTTTTTCTTTTAATCATATTGTTTTACCACAATATCTGTGCAAATAAATCTGTAATATATAGCCAAGTTTTAAATTTTAAGTATAGGTGTGCTTTAAAGCTTTACTCCAGTCTTCCCTTCAGTCTTGCACAATTGTATATTGCTCTATCCTTTACTGAAACAGCTACTGAGATAGAGGCCATCCAGTGCTATCTATATTAAGACAATTCCATCCAGACTTACTGTCCCTGGCACATTCTGCATCACTTGTTGAAGTTACCTAGTAAGTTCTGTATACAAATGCAGCCTGCCTAGGAAAAGCTGCTGCTTCAGACTGACACCAACCGAAAAGACATTGATTTTTGCAAAACTACTTCTAACAGCCAGCCCACTGCTTGTATTAGGTCTTGAGAGGTGGACTGTGGGGTTGTAAGATACTATGGACAGCTGCCTGCTGCTTCTTCCCACTCACGTACATTTAAAGGAAAATTAGGCTGGGTACACACAAGCAATAATTGTCGTTGGAAAGTCTTGGAAAGTCGACTAACGACTGCACGATGCATGAACGAGTGCTGTACATACAGCACCGTTCTGTTCTATGGAGAGGGGAGGGGGGAGAACGACAAAGCGGCCCCCTGCTGCGCTCTCTCCCCTTTACTTCCATTAGGATTGTTCGTCGTCCATTGTCCGTGAACGGTCGTTCGGGCGATGGACAACAAGCTCTGTACATACGCGATTTGCGTCCGATATTGGCCCTGAGCCGATTATTGGACTAGAACAATAGCACGTGTGTACGTAGCCCTACAGAGACCCAGTGATGACATTACTTGGTTCAAAAAAAAATAATGCAATGAAAACAAAAGGTTTATTTAAAATGTTATTAGCATATTCATAAGAGGGCAAAAAGGAGACCAGGGAAGGGAAACATTTAATGGAATAAACTTCAGCTTAATAGACACTTTATCAGAAGGAAAAAAAAATTCAAATAAAGGCACATAAAGAAGAGATTCTATAAACACCCTCTGGCCTTTTCAGCACTTGACGCTAACAGGAGCGTCAGATGCCTATGTCCTCCTCTGTATACTGTGATTCTATTATTGTTCAATCTTGCAGTGACATTGGGGATCAGAAGAAGAAGCCATGTTGATATTTATTGCTTTATGCCAACCCTGATCCAGAACACAGTACCTGCGAGGTCAACAGGAAGCTGCTCGGCCTTGTCAGTTGCGGCACTGAAGACGTCCCTGCTATTGCCATGGCAATCGTTTGGCTGATCATATTTCCACCTTCACCATCATGGTCCTCCCCAGAGGTATTGGTGTGCCTTCCTCGCTGGTTGTGAGACTCTGCCAAAACAGAACATTTCCTCATTTATAACAGTGTTTTTGGATATTCTGGATTATTCCAAATATAATATCACTATCCACAACAAAAAGTGCATTTGAACATGCATTATGCATGAAGGAGTAGACGCAAAATTCAATCCATGTTATAAAAACATCTGATGAAAAAACACTATAGGATATATCAATATAGACACATTCATTACATTATTTAAACTCTCAATAAAACACACAGATGACATATTATACAGTCAGAGTATTTAGCCAATGATGACTGCAAATATATATATATATATAATTTAGAAAAAACATGACACGTTTCACAGATCAATGTCTGCTTCATCACATTGATTTGGTGACAAAAACCTATGAAAGCTACAGGTTATCAGCACTATAAAACAGAAAGGTATTGTATGAAAATTATTTGTTGCCCGATTGTTCACATTACATAGTGAAAATCATATAGTATGCAAAGTATACTGCGAAACGTGTCATTGTTTTTTTTTTTTTACATTTGCAATCATCATTGATTAAATACTCACGTGTAACTAACACCACCACTCACCTCCATGTATAATACTTAGCTTGTCTAAGATGTCTTTTCTGTAACAAATGTATTAAATAGGACAGTTGTGTGTTTTTTTTAATGAGGGATTAAACAAAGTGGTGAAAACATTTTGAGATATTTTAGGAGTGGTACAGATATTTAAAGCCCTATCTTCTTGGTGCCTGAGTAATGAGACTGTCAGTGCAGTCCAGCTAATGCATCGTCCTGTGATTGGTGGTCAACGCTTGTTGTCACTCTAACATAGGCTGTGGTTGTTTGAACTACAGTAAGATAAAATGTTGTAGGGAACATGACTATCAGCATTGTTGCCACTGATTCATGAGCCTGTAGATTATTATTTAACAGATTCCAACACCTAGTTCCGCCAAATGATCTCTGATGAGCTGCAGGGTCTGGAAGGGGAAGTGTGTAGGATACAAATAAAACAGGAGGTATTATTAATAATATTATTATTATTATTATTGTTAATAAACAGGATTTGTATAGAGCCAACATATTATGCAGCACTGTACATTAAATAGGGGTTGCAATTGACAGACAGATACAGACAGTTTACACAAGAGGAGGAGAGGACCCTGCCCTGAAGAGCTTACAATCTAAGAGTTGGATTAGTTAAAAAGTTTTTTTTTTCTTCCATAAAAAAGTTCACAAAACAACTGCATTAGGGACATGCTTGGACTGTCACACAGCAGCATAGTTTGAGATTATTTCCTATTAGTTTTGGTTGCCTGTGTAAAGATTGTAACGCTATATTCAAATGAAAACATGGAAGCAAGGAGTTTCTAGTTTCTAAATGGTGAGCTGTTCAGACATCTAGCTATAAAGACTCTATTGAGATTTGAATAGGTTGTGGGCACACCCTAAGCTACCATGATATGGACTGGGACCCCCCATTACCCTTGTTTGGTATTTTTCTGTAACACAACAGTGTGGAAGACTGCAGGTTTTTACAATGATTGGAATTTTAAAAATACAGGATAAAAATATCTGAACAACAAGATTATCAATTAGGAAAAATATATTGAGAATGGGGAGGAAAAGCGTGAGATGCATTTGAGAAACCCTAGGGAGAATGTTCATGATTAAAAATGTACAGTGATATTGAGCATGTTAAGAAGTGTTACAATGCTGTAGATAGGTAGTACACATAGTAACTTTGTACTGTCACGTAGGTCTGCAATAAGCAACTGGCAAACTGCAAATGGTGTCCCTTGCAAAATAAAGGGAAATCACTTGTATTTAATACCAGGAACCTAAAAAGTCAAATTCTTCCTGTGTGAAATTGTTTAGATAAAAATAATCATGCCAAATTAAATTCAGAATGGGCTCCACATGAAACATAGGATAAAACTTATGTAAAAGGCTGCAACATATGCAGCAGCAAGAGGGCAGTAGGTGACTGGATGCAAGGATGGCTTTAAATCACATATACATACAGCTTTTTATCTTGCACAGGGGAGCTGTAAAGAATGACTCACTGTTCAGGATTTTGGGTGCACACTCAGGCCAATGACCTGATAACATACCTGTGAAATCGTACAGCTGGGGAACGGTCTCCATGACGATGCCAATCAAAGGGAGGTACAGCATGGCCACACGGGCCTTTACCTCAGGATCAGCATAGCGGGGATCGGAGTCGTGAGTAGATAGCAAGTTGTGTACCATATTGATCACTTTCTTATGCAATCCAAATAACCTGAGAGAAGTTTTGCAACCATGGTTAGTTATCACTGGCAAAGCAAATACAAGTCTAACTAAGCACTAAAGAATATTTAAATAACTGCATGTTCTCTGGTAACCTCAGCATGTATGGAACAGGGCAGTGTCCACACTAATTCAGATCTCAACTGAACTTTAAAGAACTTTAAGCTCAATACTGATGCAACTATGATACTCAATGCTGCTCAATGATTTTCTTTCCTTCTTTTCTTTAAACATATCAATAAGTTTGAGATTCCTTTCTATTACTTTTAGTGTAAAGATTGTAATGCTAAATTCAAATGCAAACATCAAAGTACTCTAGCCTAGGCACAGAGTTTTTTAGTTTATAATTGGAGAGCTGTTTAGATAACAACTTGCCCCCTCAATACACGTTCATACCATGCTGAGATCACAGAGCTTTTATTTTGCAAAGATCATGACAATTATGTCTGATTAAAGCAGAAAATCCTACAAAATGAAGGGTTTTAAGCTGAATTTATTAACTAGGTTTCAATAGAGTTTTTTCACCAAGATGTTTTGCTTCACAAGTTCCCAATAAAGTATGTCCAGACAAAAGTTTTTTTTCTTAGATTTGGATATTGTTGGGAAGGTTTGGGACCCCCGATTGCTTTAACGGTAATCTGAGATGTACCCTTACTTCCCGTTCTACCAACAAGATTTACAGACAGCATTTAAGTCTGCAGACATTAAAAAAATGCTTTGGTATAAAAACATTGAAAACCCTGTCCTATTTGTACTTTTATGTTCCCCTATTGCACATTTTTCCTCACTTTCTGTCTGCTGGAAACAATTTTGAGCTAAAAAAGGAACTAACAGTTAATCTCCCTATTGGTCAGCAACAAGTTCCAATTGACCACTGCTTTATCCAAAACAGAAATATATATATGATTTTGGCTTTAATCCATTTTATTTGTCGATTTTGTTTATTTACTATTCTATCTACTGGTATTTTCAATTCTCAGTGGTCAATTTTATGCTGCGCACACACTTTAAATTTTTGTCGTTGGAAAGGATCTTCAACGACAAAAGACTGCATGATGCATGAACAAGCGCTGTAAATAGAGGTCCATTCTGCTAAATGGAGGGGGGGGGGGGCAATTAGATCTGCATAAGTAATTTCTAGCAGCCATGTAAAAGAAAATTTTTATCCTTTTTTTTTTTTTTGGAAAGGTTATTCTTTATGCAAACAAAGCTATATCAGTGTATTATATGTGTGCATTGTGTAACAATAATAAAGCTACAAGGACAACGCGTTGTGTACAGCTCACCTTCTGAAACCTTGTGACAATGTCATTGGCCATAGTACTAACTAATGCTGCAATGTCTTCCATGAAACGCTCAGGAAAACGGTGCTTGCGAGGTGAATCTAGTTTGTCTGCAAAGTATAAGTGATGTACCATGCTCTTCACCTGAAAGAGAACACATAGATGCCTTGTGATGTCACAGTAATATGTATGATACTTAAAAACTTAACTTGAGGCAGATATAACATTCTGAAACGAATGCGGTTCTGTAGTCATTGATACAGCAATACATTGTGCTTATTAATAAAAGCATACATGTAAGTACTTAAATTTTTCTCCTTCGATCCCTTGTATAGCAATGTTTATATTAAGCAATGGAGAAGTACCTCAAGGAGCCAAATCTGTGCTGCAATTCTGATATGCCAACAAGGAGCATGCTGATAGATGGAGAAAATAAGAACAGAGAGCTGAGCTCATCAGTATGCTGCTTCAGCTTTTGCTGTCCAGGCTGGTAGGTCTCATACCCAGCCAGATAGGGTCATGATCTGGGTTAATTTTTGGAGATGAATAGACAGAAATATAAATGCTTTGACAGTAAAATGTTGTTCATATATGTATTTATTCATGTATGAAGACCCCTTACACTTCCTGAACAAAAAGAATAGCAGCTTTGCAAAACTTTTTCTAAAATCCACTGATGACTTAAGACTAAGATCTAGAAAAAGGTCCTTTACAGCTCACAGAATAATAATCCTAAAGAACCAAATAAAAATGTCTGGAAACAGGCTTCAAAATATATTCTTTATATTGTTCAAATGTCCAATAAAATTTCCTACACAAGTCGAGGTCCTGAACTACCCTTCTTCAGGGGTAAGATAAAAAAACAAAATATAACCTCCGTATAAGAACAATTGCTAAGGCTACAACTTTATCCAGCCATATCAATTCTAATAAAAGGTTTTATTACAAAATACATATAGGTTTGGCATCCCCTTGAGTTAGATAGTTAGGTTACATTATAGGTAAAATTTTATAAAGTGTTAAGTTAAATTATATAAAGTGATGTTCTAAGGAGAAACTAAACCCGCAATAGTCAATTGACCGTGTTCTGATGCAGGACATCACCATCTACATTTTATTCTCTTCCTGTAGACAATCTTCAGCCATTTCAATTGGATGGAACGAAATAACTCTTGTACAGACATGCAGGAGTTCATTCATTTCCAGCACGTGCAGGGGAAGCCAGGATTGATGGGTATTACCCATGTACAGCTGAGCTTTTTGCCAGATACCTGGAGCAATCAGGCAGGTAGGTGGGATTATTGCAGAAGGAAAACCACCTGTTTTTTTCTGCAAAAATAACCAACCTGATTATGGACTCTTAAAAGTGGAACTTCAGTTCCGCTTTAAAATGAGGGGTGTTTAAAAAGGGGAGCACTCTTAAAAATCTCATTAGTAAAAACTTTCCGAGTGAGACACAAGTGGTAATAAATATATAGCAAATTCTCCTAACATTTTTACATAACAATTTTTTGATTGAGTTTTAATGATGTTTAGTGACCTTACCCTTTAAAGACGACGGTAAAAAAATACAACTTCTCCATAAACATAAAAAGTATATTGCTCCATTTTGTTGGACTCACCATGAGTTCGAAGAAGAACCAGGCTTGTTGAAGGGCGGCCTCCCGTACTCCGCCGCTGCACACCACCCACTGCAGAGCTAGCTCCTCATGGAACAACTACTCGGAATAAAAAATAGGAAGAGTCAACATTAGACAATGCCTAACTGGGATGTACGACAAACACAACAGTCTGAATCACAGCAGAGCTACAAAATGGCAAGCATGAAATAAACCCATCACAACAGCAGCAGAGAACATCACCACAACACCATGAGTGACAATGGCTGCCTAAAGACAAGGCGTGTATGAGAATGACAAACAAGCAGCAAGACAAATGTCTGAAGATGTATGATTTCTCAACTCAAGTATCCAGGATTATGACATTACCTAAGCTTGTGTTCTTCATAAGAGTTATAAATTAAGAAGGATCCCCATTTAAAGATCAGGAATAATAAAAGCATTTAAAAAGAGCTAAATTGTTTTTTGAATTTTATTTTTATATATAGGGCCAGCAAACCTGGAATTTATTTTGTAGTAAATGTCTTCAATCCTGGACCATATCCAGTCCTGGTTTGCTGTATCACCCAGCTTCACTGATTAAAATGTATCCTCTCCAGCCTACAAGTAATTCACATTTTAAAGAGACCCGGCTACCACTCTAAAACATTGGAGGTAAAAGTATAAACTTTTGGTGAAAAAAGGTAAAACAGTACAGCCCCTTGCGTTTTTGCATCAAAGCCCTCTGCCCTTTCTGGGATTGTCCAACTACTGTCTGTGCTGGCCCTGCTCATCATACATAGGCTTTCATATAGTAGCTAGGGGGAATGAAGTGCAATACTAAAGAGTGTCATTTGAATCTCAGAACTATTAGATGCCAACGCAAGAGAGGGCTTTACAGGTAAATCACAGGCATTAAATGCACAGATAATCCTATAGGATTGCTATTGAAATGAAATATCTTTCAATTGGGTCTATTAAAGAGTACAGCAGTTGCGGCAGTCGGGAGACCAACAAAGCATTGATTTGCACTTGGAAAAATCAGATAATATTAAGCACATGAAGTTTTTATGTTGCTAAAAATCTCTGTGAACATTTATCGGTGTTCCCTTATTTCTACAGAGAAAAAGGAATACTCATATAAGTATTGTATGTGAGAAAAAATACTTTGCTATACTGAACTATATTTTTTTAAAAATGACTTGCAACATCATTTAAACTTTCAGGTATCAAAAACTTTCAAAATGTTCTGTATTTAAAGTACTTTCTGACACAAGGTAGTATTTGTGCTGCTATATACCCAGTAATTTCTATGCCAGGGGTCAGAAAATTATTATAATTATTTTACAGCATGTGCCTTTGATGCTATGAATGGCATCATGACTCATCCCCGAGACTTATTTTAGTTTTGCACGTTCTTGTTACCCAATTTAAAGGTAAACCCAGAAGAGTGTTAACCCAAAGAGATTCTAGGATGCCTTCAACTCCTTGCATGGGTTTGCAGGCAACTTTAATAGTAAAGAGAGGAGAACCCAAACTGGCGAGTGTCTTCATGTTCCAAGTTTAGTCCTCTTTAAAGACAGGGAGAAGATGAAAATAAGTAAAACATTTACAACTTAGATTAATTGGATAAATTAAGAGAGTGTTTTAAAGCGCATCATATCATTAAGGAGACACTACAGTTGGTTAACACCCAACAACCTGTGGATCGAAGAAATGTATTACGGACAGTTTTTCTACACCATAAAAGGAAACAGCAGTTCTAATCAGAGATTCTTTGTTTTTCGACCTGGAAATAATCATGTGTATAAATCTACCTTTTTGGTGGGTAACCGTCCGGTTAAAGTTTGTAAGAAACTCGATGTCTCAGTGTGCGATGACATGCGATTACACCGATCCAAGCCCTATGAAGTGGAGATGAACGAGGAGTGGTGAGTGTAGATTAAACTTGACCAGTAATGGACTTTAGGAGGGGTCCATCTGTTGTGGAGTTATTACAACCCCAGAAAATGATTGTACTGAATATTGTTACCCAGGGAAATGGTTCAGAGCGGAAAGTTTATTCAGAGTGAAACTTTATTATTTGCCACTGTTAGTTTAAGCAGGCAAATTCCAAAGCGCATGCAAAAGGACAGTGCAAAAAAGCGTTTATTTTTTGTGTGCATTACAACTGGAAACATTAATTAGAACTCTGCAACAACAGAACCAAAATAATTATTGTCCCCATTGTTAACTTGGCACTAGTTGCTAAAGAGGACCCAGAGTGGTGTTCTTTTTATAAACATAGAAAGCTATGATTTCCTAATGCCTTACCTTTCTGATCTGGTAGAAAAATACCCCCCCCCAGCCGCTCTCTTTGCTCCTCCAATGAATAATGACTTCCTCACTCATAACCTCCTCACACGCATCGCTCCAAGATTTTTCTACAGCTGCCCCGACTCTCTGGAATGGTCTTCCTCATCCTATACGTTTTGCTCCAATTTTCTGCTCATTTAAAAGAGACCTCAAAACCCAACGCTTCAACCTCACCTACCTATCTTCTTCTGACTCCTAAACCTCATTACTTCCCACCATTCCATATCCCCCTCCTATTGTGTGACACTTCCTCCACCTCCTAGATTGTAAGCTCTTCTGGGCAGGGTCCTCTCCTCCTCCTGTGTCACTGTCTGTATCTGTCATTTGCAACCCCAATTTAATGTACCGCACTGCGTAATATGTTAGTACTATATAAATCCTGTTCATGAAAATATTATTATTAATAATATTAATAATGACATAGGAAACACGTGAATGATCCATTTTAAGAACCGTTGTGACAAGACTCCAAAAACACTTAACGTACAAACCTATTATCAATGGGACTTGTCATGGCTTGACTATGTTAACAATATATTTTTAGGCAGGTATCTTGTCGAGCAAACAACAAACCCCTATGTCATCATGGAACCCTTTGGAAACCCGACAGGGTCTCCACATAGTCTTGCCTGATTGTCAAATGACAGTACCCCACATGTAACTTAAAGGCTCCACAACATGTCTGCAGTAATATTACCTTAGACATGCTTTGGCACAAATTTGCCTAAAATATTTATTCCATCAAATGTTTACAAAAAAAGAAAATACATTTACAGTGCTAGGTTACACCAGAGATTCCTCAAAAGGTTGCTTCTTTGACTCTGGCTGATTGGTCTCACATTTGATGATGCCTCCATAGTTTCAGGACCAACACCACTTGATAGAGCCAGTTGTATGACTCTAATGATGTTTTCCATGAGCAGGTGGGCATTCTCTCCACTGACTAACAATGTAGGAGGCATATTTCCCACTTATCTCCAAATCTCTTAATTTATTTGTAGCAGAGGTTTCACAACACCTGACCATACTTACAAGGGTTATTTAGAGGTAGAAAGGTTAAGAAAGGCTTCTATACACACTAAAATGTTGTGCAAAATGATAAGAAAGTACTCAATTCGAATGCTATTTGGCATCAGCTGCTTCAGCTATTATAGGAACAGAAACAGATTATTATTCTGTTTTAGACCGCCTTTTGACCCTCTGATGGAGTACACGTTTTCTGAAACATGTTGGCTTTTGTTTGGTAAACGGTTGTTGGAATAAATACTTCTGGACTTTAGATCTTTAGGTGGGAAGCTCTTAATATTTATTTTGCCTGGGCATCCACAAAGATGCCAAAACTGTATGTGGCATTTCTGAGGGCATTCTAACTAGAGCTCCTTTGCTAGATTTTACTCTACAAGCCCGATTCAGAAGCAACCACAAATCCAGGAAAAATGAAGTAAACTATAAAGCTCAATTTCACTCTATTGCAATTAGAGAAGTCTTAAATAGAAAATTGCAATTTGTGTTTTGCTTGGTGCTGAATTTAATGACCAACCCATCTAATTAGGTTACCAATACATTTCCTAACTGACTCCTTGAAGCTGTTGTTGGATCCTAAACAGCTCTGGGTGGATGAAGAGTTAAACCTAGGCCTCTCTTGGAAATATCTGCAATTTTTAATGTAAAAAGAAGCGGAGAAAGGATGTGAATGAGAAGACAGCATGCAGAGAGATCATGAAAACAGACTTAAGAACACAAGACCTCTATGTTCCGTTATTTATGTAGAGTATCCATGCAATGCAAGTAATGGGCCATCCAGATTTACTTAAAGCAATAGTAACAACAATTTAAATAAAGCACAAGCATGTTGCTGTGGCAATGTACTAAAAATTGTAAAAAAAACATTTTATGTTTTATCACAAAGAAAAAGAAAAGAATATATAAAAACTCCTAATGGCTTGTTCAGTGCTGGTCTGGTTGTTGATATATATTTTTTTTCAGGGCAAAAAATAATGTTTTACTTCTAAAAATAATATATAAAAACACAATACATTTCCTTTGCTTTATTTGGTAACTGTTGCTTTTAGTAATCTTTCTGGATGTGGGTTGATTTGAATCAGATACATAACGGAGGCCCTATTTATGAATGAAAAGCTTAATTTCTTAGACAGATGTTTAAGCAAATGAGATAATCAATGGAAATGGAGATGAATCATTCTGTAGACACACCACCTGCACTGAGTCAGCACCGGGGCTGGGGTTAGCCCCCCACTGGGTCGTCTTGGGACCCCCTGTGTTGACCCAGGAGTTGGACCGATCCAAACCCTGCTCCCATGGCAGACAGCAGTAGGGAAAGGAGAGATGTTATAGATTATTACAGAGGATCAGAATAAATAGAGAAGAAATATCTGAGTAAAGGACAGTGTACATTAGTTTTTGTTAACAATATTACGTTAAAAAAAAAGGGTGACAACAGATTAAGTCAATTTAAAATGTAAACAATACAGCATTTCAGTTTTATTCCCACCACAACACAATATTGACCCAGGCACATAGGTGAATACTGACCGTGCATTGAAAAAGATGACAACTGGTGGCCAATGCATTAATCAGATTGATGCAATTGGCTGTCTGTATGGGCCAGTTGATCTCTATGCTAAGCAAAGCTTGTCATGGTCATGAACAATTTAGCAAATGTGTTTCAGATTCAAACTGCATAGCTCTGCTCCCCATGAAGGGACACGGGGAACCATCATATCAATGCTAGATTGAGTAAGGACTCTTTAGGTCCCCATATCCACCTGTGTGCATGATTCTTCCTTGGGTCAGTCCACCCAACACTGGTATCCCAGTTTTTGGTTGCATCTGCAGTGGTTACCAGCCTAATGGTTACTTCCATCAATCAGGGACTCAGTGCAGAGATCCCTCTGTTCATATCCACATCACGGACTGACTTTCCCCATTTTTTAATCTATGCAGCAACAATGTGCTGCTGCAGGCTGCAACAGATATAGAAATCCAGCAGTAAAATCCTGACCTTCAACCATAACTGAAATATCACTTGTTGCGGACTGACCCTTTAAAAACAGAATACATTGTACATAGTGCGGCATATTTTACATAGATGAAACTTCATATAAAGCAATCACATTTTGCAACCTTTTTTGAGGCAATAGATAATGAGCATAACATTTTTAAAACTAACAGAGAAGTATATGTGATAAAACAAGATAAAGCTAAAAAGAAAGAGCAATGGTTATCATAAATAAAAAAGCATATTTTAATGCTAAGTAAAGGATTCACTTTTCATCTATATCTTGAGATAATATATTAGATTTTATGTATATTATGTGCTAATATGCAGCCAGTAATTCAACATCTTACCCCAAGTCCCCTGAGGAAGCCCTTAGAGGCGAAACGCTTCAGGACACTAAATGTTTAATTGCAACAATTTTCTTAGGGATGTCTAGCTAACAGGTCAAAAAAACCTCCTCCACAAAATCCTGCGGGGGTGACTGTATCACAACCTGATTGTCAAAATGTCAAAAATGATTATATGAATATTCCCACCTAACAGAATTATTGTTACTTTATTATGTATAGTTTGACTTTTCAATACACTGTCATTTAGCAAATACCCTGGCTTTTCTCTTTATTTTATTTACTTATATCTTGAGATACATCACTTGTGAAACACAGTCCCTATAATGTGTGATATTTCCCAAGCCTTTCTATTTCTAAGGATATTAAATGAATGGTAGAAATACGTTTTCTGGAACATGCAAAAGGCAGGGCAAACATTTACAGACTCTGTCAAGGGATCAACAAAATCGCAAAAGAATTAGCCTGTGAAAGAAATGGGCATACCCGTCTGTTTCGGCATCGTTACCCCATATCAGATATCCCTGCTCAGGTACGATTCTACACTACTGGGTTTGTTAAAGAGCTCACCATTACCCATCGGCCATGGTGGATACTCTAAACAATCTTTATTTCTCTATTTTGCAAACGGGCTGGCAGATAGATAGAAATTTCAATGTTTTGTGCCAAAGATTTTCCCTCCACTTCTGTTCTGGAGAAGTCAAATACTTGAATTCCTGATTATTCTCTGGGTCTAATTTATTAAAGCTCTCCAAGGCTGGTGAGGATACACTTTCATCTGTGAAGCTGGGCGATCCAGCAAACCTTGAATGGATTTCTTAAAAGTCATTTGTTAGCAAATGTTTTCAGTACTGGACTAGATCCATTCCAAGTTTGCTGGATCACCTAGCTTCACTGAGTGTGTCTTCACTGAGAGTCCTGTCTTGGAGAGTTTTATTAAATCAGGCCCTTTGTACCAGACACAATGGTCACCAGGACAATAAAATGAAAGTGAATATCCCCAGCAGGGACACAGCAATTAAAAAAAACAAAGGTTGTACCTCTTCACTACTTTTTTAAAAACTAAAAAAATAAGGTTTGGCTTTAAATGGCTTTTAAAATTAGATGCAGCCAAATAGGGTAAACACCCAAAACATTCACTTGTATACCAATCAATATTATTTTACAGGGTTCTCCCTAGCCCACCACCTGGCACTTTTCAGTAACCACCCGGCTGGTTTTGGTTGGTTACTGAAAAGTTGGATCACAATACAGAGGCACAGGACAGGTGGAGTGTAAAACAAAGATGATGGGTGGGCATGAAAAAGTTGGAACAAAGTTTAGGGAGGTGATAGAAAGCTGACGGAATTATGGAGGTTACTGGATTCCTATAGCAGCAACAAGAACTGGGAACACTAAATTTGCCATGTGTTGCCCTGCCCACTTTGAGACTATCCAGCTACCGCTTCTTCCCACCCAGCTTTAAAATATTTCTGGAGAGAACACTCTTTTATTACATTTTTAAAATGATTTTAAAAATATAAATTTGTCCCAAAATTCCTGCAGCTATACCAGTTCATACTGCTACTGGTTGGCTGACTTTCCTGCCTGTCCTCAGCTCAGACATTCACTAAGGTCAAGGGTGTTTGACCTGTGGGTGGTTATGAAACTCGCAGCATTGGTAAAGTCTACTGCAACTATCAAAGGACAGGACTGCCTTACACAAGCAGCTCTCCTGTACCTGCACTTATGAAGAAATTTTCTTAAAAAGAACTGTCACATTGAATGACGATGCTCAATGTAGAAAAATACCTGTACAATTATATGGCCAAAAATATGTGAACAAACTTCCAGGTGATCAAGTTCCTTTTATACTAGTGATCGTGCAATTAATGTTATAGCATACAAAGAGATTTTGGATGAATATGTTCCTCCAACCTGGTGGTAACAGTGAAAAGTTAGGTGTTCTGAACAAAGCCCTCATACTGAACTCAATTGTGATAAATTGCAATGCAGACTGTGGGGCTGATTTATTAAAGCTCTCCAAGGATGGAGAGGATACACTTTCATCAGTGAACTCGGGTAACCCAGCAAACCTGGAATGGATTACTTCAAAGTAATTTGCCATTTGTTAGTAAATGTTTTTGATCCTGGACCAGATCCATTCCAGATTTGCTGGATCGCCCAGCTTCACTGATGAAGCCTCCAGCCTTCATGAGCTTTAATAAATCAGGCCATGTGAGTCAGGTTTTCACATTAAAGATCAGTACCTGACCTTAGAAATGTCCCTTTTTGCAAATGGGTAAATGTTTTATATTCAGTCCTAGCTACAGAATCCTGGATTACCTTGCTGCCAATGATCGATCTGACTTCATCGTCAGGTGATGTAGGGGTTCCTGATATATCGGGATTGCTGTTGCTAAGGCTCCTGGAGCGGTTTAAATTAAGGCTTGCTGGTCTGTTTGCTGACCGAGCCATTGTGGCATAGTGCATTGATCCTCCGAGACCACCTGGTCCTGAAAAAACAGGAGGAACATTATTAACACATAGCAAACTAATGGTACATTTAAAAAAAAGAAAGAAAAAAAAAAACAGTAATGATGTGCTGTAAAAATACCATTATTAAACATAAATGTAATTAATAAATTACCGTATTTTTCGGACCATAAGACGCACTTTTTTTCCTCCTAAAGTGGGGGGAAAATCAGGGTGCGTCTTATGGTCCGAATGCAGAGGTACAGGGGCATATTTTTTTACTTACCTGTGTCCCCGCCGGTCCTCTGTCTGTTTTCCTCCTGTGTTCCAGCGTGCGGCACTTGTGCCCGCCCACGAAGGCGGCGCCGATTGATTTGATGAATGCTGATCGGCGCCGCCTTCGTGGGCGGGCACAAGTGCCGCACGCTGGAACACAAAGGGGAACACAGAGGAGGAACACAGACACTGGCTGCTGGCAGCGTGGGGCACTTGTGCCCGCCCACGAAGGCGGCGCCGATCAGCATTCATCAAATCAATCAGCGCCGGCTTCGTGGGCGGGCACAAGTGCCCCACGCTGGAACACAGGGGAACACAGGAGGAAAACAGACAGAGGCTGACAGCAGCCAGTGTCTGTGTTCCTCCTCTGTGTTCCCCTGTGTTCCAGCGTGCGGCACTTGTGCCCGCCCACGAAGGCGGCGCCGATTGATTTGATGAATGCTGATCGGCGCTGCCTTCATGGGCGGGCACAAGTGCCGCACGCTGGGACACAGGGGAACACAGAGGAGGAACACAGACACTGGCTGCTGTCAGCCTCTGTCTGTTTTCCTCCTGTGTTCCCCTGTGTTCCAGCGTGGGGCACTTGTGCCCGCCCACGAAGCCGGCGCCGATTGATTTGATGAATGCCGATCGGCGCCGCCTTCATGGGCGGGCACAAGTGCCGCACGCTGGACCTCAGGGGAAATCAAATGAATTTTTTTTTCTTGTTTTCCCGTGCGGAAAACCTGGTGCGTCCTATAGTCCGGAGCGTCTAATGGTCCGAAAAATACGGTAATATAAATATTAAATATAAAGCTGAACTCTAGGTAGATATAACACACAGATAAATGCAGACCTGTATTCATTATTACCGAGATAGAGATTAGCTTATCTCTGTGCTGTTTCTGTAACTGTGCAATCAGCAGCATGCATTGTTGGCAATACCGAATTGAAGGTAAATACAGAAGTTAAGCTGGCTTTGTTATTTTAATTTTTTTATGGACCTATTTCTATATTGAGCAGGAGTTCTAGTTTTAATATGCCAGTATACTCTGGGGTGTTATCTCAAGACGCTCTGCAAAGATGACCTCTGTAAATTACAAAACAATTCCTCTTTGCTATGAAGTGGAGCAGAGAAGTAAATGTTCTGTAGCTCTAACACACTTCTTGCTCAAGGTTGAGATTGTCTAGGTCTATTTTGGGGCCTATGCAAAAGACCAAAAAAAAAAAAAAAAAAAGGCCAAAATGTTTCCTTTTGGTCTTGGACAAAATGAGAAAGTTTGAAAACGTCAATCAGATTCAGATAGAAAACAATCACTGTCAAATACCAAAGTAATAATTTAGCTGGAACTAACCTTTAAAATTGTGTTATATCAAGGACTGTTTGACTCTAGATTTTTATAAATAGTAGTTATACTTGTTTCTATAAAAGACCATATTAGGTTATGAAGTGGTCATGACCAAAAAAAAGTCTCATCTTTTTTCATTTCATACAGCTGGTGAAAATGTAGAATTGAAGAACAAAAAGAGAGAATGAAACAACTTTCTATTTGTAATCTAAAATCATAAGAGTAGCATGAAGAATATATAATTGTTCCTAATAAATTACCTGGAGATGGGGAATTGGGGTCGGTGTTGGGAAGCCTGAACACGTAGTGAATGTAAGATGCCAGGAGGTTATTTCGCCCGTGCTGGTCCTGGTTTCCTTCCAGATTCTTGTGCAGTCTATTTGTGATGGAAGCCATTGACTCAAATGAGGCTTGTCCTAAGTTAACTAACAAGAAAAATATTTTATAGTTCGGCATCAAAAGTGACAGAAGAAAGAGGGTGTCAGGAGAGTTACTGTTCATTAAACACAGACGTCTCAATCCTCTGAGCATACATACACACATAAAACTGGACACATTGTTTTCATTCAGTCATTAATCTTTATCTAGTTGCCATATCCGAATGACTCTTGTTTTGCTGCTTGAGTTGTAACTTACCGAGCTGCCCGGCGATAACAGGAGGCCTTACGACCAAAAGGATCAATTTATCGAACAAGAGGTGGAGGAAATGCACGACGGGCTCCAGCTGAGCTGAGCTAAGGGCCAGAATGCTGTTTTTCAGTTCACTTTCCAAGTTGTTCTCCATAATTCTCATGTCGCCAATTCTAACAGGGAACATGTGCTCATCCAAGGCATGAACAAGGGCAAAGAACTTGTCCAAATAAGAATCCTACAAAATTAGAGGGAAAGCAAGATGTCATTAAAACGTTTTAATTTTGGCAAAGGATGTCTCTCAAAAGACCCTGTAGCTATTATTGCTCGATACAACCTTCATCTAAATCTTCATCATTCAACACATGTAGGTATGCTAGATGCCTGTATTATTAAAGCTCTCCAAGGCCGGAGAGACTACACTTTCATCAGTGAAGCTGGTTGACCAAGCAAACCTGGGATGGATTTCTTCAGTCATTTGCTAGCAAATATTTAAAATTCTGGACCGGATCCATTCCATGTTTGCAGCCATGGAGAGCTTTTATAAACCAGGCCCTATGTCTCTGCTTGGTGTAAATAGAACCTCTCTATCTGCACTAGTACCATAGACACTGAGAAATTGGAGAACTCAAAGATTTAATGAATAATTCTAAATTGGGGTGATGACGTGCTGAACTCAAAGCTTGGTGGTATAGTATTCTCCCCAGCCCCTTTTATTCGGACACAACACCCGGCACTTTTAAGTAACCCCCTAGCTGTTTTTGGGTGGTTACTGAAGAGTTGGGGCACAGTACAGAGGCTGTCACCCACCTACAATTTCTTCTCACCTGGCTTAAAAAAATGTAAGGGTTCAACACTGTTGGTAGGTGTGATTTTATCAAATGAGTGTTATAGTGTGGCAGCTCTATGTTGCCCAATGAAACCCTAATGAGGCTCCTAGAGAGCTAACTTGTGTAAAGAAAAGGGATGGGGCTTCCAAACCGTGAGCAATGCGTTTTGGGTGTCAAGGACAAATCTCCCTTCATCAGTGCTTGTAAATAAAAGTTTAAAGCTCGCTCAGGAGAGTTGGCTACTCAACAGATAAAGCTTCTAACTACTAATTACAATAAAAAAAATCCAGAAATAACCAATTGTCTGGACTTCTCTCACACGAAAAATTCAATCCTTGATTAATGGGGAATTGTGCATGAACCCCAAGAAACATTCGATGACGCTTGTCTAGGTAAACTCATCTCTTTACTTTATTAAATGATTTCATATTACCATGCAAGCCTTTACTATGGCAAGAATCTCCCACATGTGCAGACTTTTAAAAAATCAACTAAAAATTTGCTTGGCTTGAGTTGATAATACAGCACCTTACATTTAGGCCCTGCAGCCAAGACTATATCTACAGTACATAATCAGGTGATCACGATTACAAACTAGAGCAAAGGATCAGCAAGTGTGTTCAGTTCTTTAAAATAAACAAGATTAGTGTTTATTAAAGCTGATCCTCACATTTAAAGTGAAACCTTTTTAACTAATTATATTTTCATATACCGTACATGTGTACAAGGGAGTAATTTTTCCTATTGCATAAGCAGACTTTGATCCTTTTATCTTACTGACAAGGTCTGTCTAAATGAAATTCATATAATCTCTGTACAATGTAAAACAACTTCCACGACATGGTAGTCATCATGTATTCTTTGCCTGGGTGCAAGATGCAGTATGTTTTACTTAAATGCTGCCATTACTAATATTATTATTAAATAGTATTTATATAGCGTCAACATATTATGCAGTGCTGTACATTAAATAGGGTTTGCAAATGACAGACAGACAGACACACACACACAATGACAGGAGGAGGAGAGGACCCTGTCCTGAAGAGCTTATAATCTAAGAGGTCCGTTTTGTTTCATGCCAGGAGTGACAATCCAAGTCAATTCCACCTAATTTTTTTTTTATGGATTTCATTGGTGAGATATTCCTACCAGAAATTAAAGTTCTGCTAAACTTAAGTGACCATTGGGTTGATTGATTTTCTCTTAAGTACAATTTGCAGATAAAAGATGAGTCAAATTTGTGGAATAAAATTTGTGGAGTCATAAACTTTGATTATAAAAGCAAGAGGTCAGCCTGAATATTTCCCTTTCCACAGGATGAGTTTCAAGCTAACATCAAATTGATTGATTGTAGTGTGCAAACAGTGTAAGTGCCTGGATCTGACTTGGCATTGGTATCAGCAAAGATAAAATTGGGGGATAGAAGCAGCATTATAAGGCGTGTTGCAGGAAGAATATTGATAGGAGGAGAAAGCAAAGTGATGGAGTGAAAAGGTCATTACTATTCACATGCTAGGGCAGGACAAGACCTTTAATTAATATTTAAATACAGCTAATAAAAAACAAAGGTCACCTCCTCTGCCAGAAATGTCTATGCTATAGGGCAAAGCTACATACATCTCAAATTGCATTCAGAAATAAAGGTAAAGCTCCTACCCTAAAATTGTTTTATCAGTGCATTTTTTGATTTGCATCAGGCTCAACTTTATGCAGCTCCTAAATGACCCCAACAATATTATGATCTAACTTGTATCTCCAAAATATGTTCAGTATTCCTGCCATTTTCTATACTGGAAGCAGAAGTGTTGCTCCAGAATTTTGCAATACATAGAAGGTTCAGTCCATGTTCTTTTATGCCTAGATGTTCAATGAAACATACCTGAGTATGAACTGTAGACACAGAGACCACTTCCACATTGAAGACACCTTTGTGGTTATCAACCCATTTCATCCCAGGCAGAGGGACCTGAGGGGAGGTAGGAAATTAAAACTACAGATTAAAAAAATTCCAATCAATAATCAACAGAACTGTACTGTTTTCATACAAACTCACATTTACTACAAACACTATGGATGTAAGCGCTGCATTATAATTGGCTAATTAAGAAACAGCCTATAAAGTTTACCTAAAGCCTGAAACATAAGTAAAAAATATTGAAAATTACCACACTTGTGGTGGCTCTATTAGTTAGTTTTCTTTCTCAGAAAGTGCAAAAAAATACCCTTTGGAGCTTGCAAAAAATCTAGTGTCTATGTAACTGAGAAGATTCAGCTGTGAATCACAGTACCACTCCACTACATATGAGGAAAAAGGTGTTTTCTGTAGTCCTAACACTTCCTGTTTTTGGGTAACAATGCTGCTCCTCCACAGATACAGTATGGTGACTAGTTTACCTATAATAGTGAATTATTTATTATAGTAAAGTAATAGTTTACTTTAAATATTCCAGAAGATGATAAATAAGCATAGACTAAATCAGTGATACAATAAATTTCTTTTAGCACTTCACTGGTAAAGATAAATTTGCACAAGCAGGCAGTGCAGGTAATTATACTGTAGCTAAAATATAAAGACACCACATCAATAGGTAGCATGGTTTAGTGTGTCAATATGTACATATATGTTCTACGTGCACTGACCTCAGGGGAGAGCACAGAATAGGCCTGGGGTGGTTTCTCTAGAGAGACGGGAAGACAAAACTGTCCAGTCTTCAGGCGCCCATTCTGAAGCATTGGAATCCACTGAGAAAGGAAGAAAGGAATGTATAATAAATTAAAATGGGATTGCAGAAGACAAATGATTTGTATCTGAAATTATAGGTGTCATCCACAAAAATGTATTCCTACCGTGTAGCCCACTGGGGTTTCCAGAGGTGTGTTCTGTTTCTGTTGGCAGCTGACATGATAGAAGGTAAACAGTAGATGGTGATGGTCGGTTAGTGTGGCTGGCAATTTGATCTTGATTTCTTCATGGAAATCTGGAGACCTGCAACAGAAAAAAAATGAATTAAAAAATGTGGGATGTTACTTACGTTTTATAGAAACAGAACAAATATAGAACCACTGACAGATTTCACTTTGAAAAAAACCCAAAAAAATAAGGCATCGGGTTTGGGTTGGGTCTGCCACATGGGGGACGGTTCTCCTGTTATGCAACACCTACAGGTATATTTGAAGATCATTCTGAAGATTCCTCTTTTATATATTTCACATACTTGATGTTGTTGGAGCATCTGATAATTATCCTATGATGTTCAATATTGGAGAGCAGTGCAGGAGTGTTCTCAAGTTTTTAATTATTGCTGAAGTTGCTTTATAACAATCAGCTCATAGGCCCTGATTTATTAAAGCTCTCCAAGGCTGGAGAGAATACACTTTCACCAGTGAAGCTGGGGGTTCCAACAAACCTGGGATGGATTTGGTCCAGGATTCAAAGCATTTGCTAGCAAATAGCAAATGACATTAAAGAAATCCATTCCAGGTTTGTTGGATAACCCAGCCTCACTGGTGAAAGTGTATTCTCTCCAGCCTTGGAGAGCTTTAATAAATCAGGCCCATATTCTTTATCTGTATGTGCCTTCCCTTCTCTGGATAAAGCAGCTGGAAATGTTGTGAAATGCACTGGGTAATTTTTTGAGCTCCAAGGACCCCTAGAAGTAGGTATACCTTAGGGATCCATCTCCCCCCACAACTACTGCAACATCCTCAAGAAGAAACATATATCTTGTTGTTGGTGTTCAAGCATTAAATCCAATAGTTCTGGGAACGGGCATGATATACTACATTATACATTGAATGAGGGAAGTGGTTACCCTTTTTGCAAATAAGGAATTGGGTTGTTATGGGTAATATCTCCTCTTTTGCAGTAACAATAATTGTGTTTAAACAAGATCCGCACTGATCTGCCACAAGTCTAGTATACTCCTAACTTTTAATTAGAAATGACAACACGTTGTCTTTGTTGTAGTGAAATTACAAAATGTGTTGTTAGTTCTGGACAGTTCCATCTTGCTGGATTACAGAACAGATCCTCCTCCACTTACCTCCTAAGGTGAGGCCCAGAAAGAGAGAATTTAGGAGTGGTTAAGCTCATACAGGAATTAAGGATCTGTCTATTGAAGTTTACTTTTAATGTTACAGTATTCAAAGACAATTTAAGACAATTGGGGGTTTTCAGCTAAATGGGACGTTCAAAGAAATAATTTTCTGGTTTTAGTATGACTCTGCTCCTGGGCACAAAGCTAGCTTCTTTATTTGACCAATAAAGTGGTCAAATAAAGGGAGACTAAAGTGACCCTTACAGAGCCCTTTGCAACTCTGATTGGAAGCCAGGTTTTCCAATTCAACATCAGTAGTACATGGCTTCAAAAATACTCTTCTTGCCTGAATAGGCAAAAATTCTAACAGACCCACTACAAATTTCTGTGTAGTCCTCCTAGAGGAGTGGAGGTTACTGTAGCCGCAGTAGAAGGGCAGGGGCAACTCCATATTAATGCCCCTGCTTTTAGAATTTATTATTATTATTATTATTATTATTATTAATAAACAGGATTTATATAGCGCCAACATATTACGCAGCGCTGTACATTAAATAGGGATTGCAAATGACAGACTAATACAGACAGTGATACAGGAGGAGAGGACCCTGCCCCGAAGAGCTTACAATCTAGTAGAATGATTTATCTTGGAAGTTTCTAGAGGTGGGATGGTCAGGTGTCCACAGACTTTTAGGCATATAGTCTGCCTTAAACATAGAAAGTTACCTGTTATGGTAGACGACAGCTGTATAAGCCTCTTTTGAAAATTCTGGGCAGCTTGATTTTCCAAAGATAACCTGAAAGGACAAAGAAAAAGTCACTGATTAAAGAAGTCAAAACTAATTAGACTATTGGACAAAAGATTGTTAGTGAGCAAATGACCCATCATAACCAACTCAGAAGTACAAAATACTAGTAGGCAGTAAAAATAACACAAAAACCTTTTAATGTTTTAAAATAATTAGTGGTATTTGTTTTAAAAACTATTTTATTGGCCTTTCTACTAATTAGTGTTTTAAATGTTGGCATGACAGCTGCATGTTGTGCCCTAGGTTCATAGTCAAATCATTGTAGTGTTCCTGTTTTTTTCAGGTAAAAGTAGGTGCCTCGGTTTATATTCAAGTATATACAGTATATTTCTTTTTAATGATTTATTATGGTGAAATCTTGGGTAATTTTTAACATTTCTTTTATCCATGTAATTATTAGGTTTTACATATGAATGTTTTGTATATGCCACAATTAGTCTTTGTTTAAAAAGCTGCTATGCTATGTATTTTCCTTACCGGCATGGCATTGCTTGGATCCTCTCCGCTCATAAACTGCACTTTCACCGTTATGTTCCTTGCAGATCCTTGGCGATTCGCAAAATTAAGGCTTTGAGGGTAGACATACAGGATGTTCCTACAAGGAGAGTACAAAGGGATGAAAATATCTAAATTGCAAACAATTTGCCGAATACAACAAGCAAGCAAATATTGATTTCCAGGAACATTACAGTAGCCCTAAACTTATTGTGAACGATTTTATACGAGAATGCAAAACTCTGCAAAACCCATATCTAAAGAATGTGTGTTCTTTAGATACCTTCAAATGTAATAAAAACCTAACAGAACTTTTAATCTTTTATTTCCCTATCTCAATAGGATGACTTTAGGCCAAATGTGTCAAACTCAAAGGAAACAGTGGTCTGAGGTCAATGTAATAAAGCAGGGAAAAACATTATATCCTGTGAAACCATAACCAGCTGCAAAATAAAAGGAAAGTTTAGGCCACTCGACACAACCTGAGACCCAGTTTTTTTAAAGCTGTAAAAGGGCCACAAAAAAGGAAAAAGAGCCACATGCAGCTGAAAAAAACAACTTTCTGGCATTGTCATTGCCTGCTTTAAGCCAAGAAGCACCGAGAGACCATAGCACTAGGTGGCGCTGCTAGTCTCTAATAACACCAGAAGAGAATACTAAAAAAAATACTAAATACTAAAAGAACACAGAACAAGGATAATGGTAACCCCCACATGAATCACTTCCCCTTACTGCAGGAGGGGAAAGGTTCTGGTTTGTGGTGTTTATGTCAGCAAAATATGGGGAGTAAATCCCCCAAAAAATATTGTACAATGTGTCATAATTACAATGGTACATAACACAAAAAAAATTATATGGAAGCTCTAATACTGATACACCAGCGCAGGATAGTGGATATTGAATTTTGAAATAACAAAACTCCGACCCTTTATGTAAACCCAACATTTAAATTTTTTGTGAATCTGCAAAGCTTGTTGGAAATCCTGGAAATCGTGAAGCTTGAACCACTACCGCCAACACTACCACTACCGCAACTTAAAATTTTAGCCAAATTTAATTAAAGAAACATTTAATCATAAACATTTTCTAAAGTTTCTGCATTATTATGTATTATGGAACGGCTGGGGGTGCATTCATTTTTTAAATGCCACAGAGGGATGCAGAGAAAACAAATGAGCAGGGATGGTGTTTTATTGGCATGGGGTCCATAAAATACCGGTATGTCTGGCCTGAGCTTGACTCCAACTAAATAACAATATATTTGCCAAAGTTCCATCATTTAAACCCCTCTCTCCTACCAGACCCACAGAAAAATTCTGCATAGAGCACTGAGACATGATTATATGACACCACTCTATGCTGTAATCAATAGGACATGTGTGGTCACAGGTATATTTAAAGAATTTTTTTAAAGGGTGCTTCAATGGGTGGAAAAAGATCAAAAGAGCAGGAGGTTGACAAATATAGAGGCTTTAAAATCAGTGACTGACTCTGAACATCCTTTTAATACGACTGCCGAACATCCAGAAACAACATTGCTGATTTCTATGGCTAAAGAAAGATATTTCTGGTTGCAATCAGGAGCAAGTAGTGGCAGCTTGTACTAAATGATTCTGTTTGCTCTTTATGAGTTAGAACAAGTTTTGTTGTCTCTTCTTTTCCCCGGTTCTCTTCCTCGATATAAACACGTATCCTTATAGCTCTACAATGCTCTGATGATCCAAAGAATAAAGTCTTTGCCAATGATAAATCTGCAAATGACAGATTAAGTGTGAGCTATAAATCATAGTGGAGGACTCGATTCTAATTATTTTTTTATTATTAACAAATCAGTCCTAGTTATTATTATAACTTTATTCTTCAATAGTTCCAGCTCCAGATATTATTAACAAACAAGCCTAGTTATTATTATAACTTCATTCTACAATAGATCCAGGTAAAGATATTATCAACAAATCAATCCCAGTTATTATTATAACTTTATTCTTCAATTGATCCAGGTCAAGATATTATCAACAATCAATCCTAGTTATTATTATAACGTTATTCTTCTATAGATCCAGCTCCAGATATTATTAACAAACAAGCCTAGTTACTATTATAACTTCATTCTTCTATAGATCCATCTCCAGATATTATTAACAAATCAGTCCTAGTTATTATTATAACTTTATTCTTCTATAGATCCAGCTCCAGATATTATTAACAAATCAGTCGCAGTTATTATTATATCTTCATTCTTCTATAGATCCAGCTCCAGATATTATTAACAATAAGCCCTAGGTATTATTATACCTTTATTCTTCTACAGGTTCAGGTCCAGATATTAATAACAAATCAGTCCTAGTTGTTGTTATACCTTATTCTTCAATAGATCCAGCTAAAGATATTATCAACAATCAGTCCTAGTTATTATTGTAACATAATTCTTCTATAGGTCCAGCTCCATATATCATTAACAAATCAGTACTAGTTACTATTATAACTTCATTCTTCAATAGATCCATCTCCAGATATTATTAACAAATCAGTCCTTGTTACTATAACTTAATTCTTCTATAGATCCAGCTCCAGATATTATTAACTAATCAATCCTAGTTACTATTATAACTTCATTCTTTTATAGATCCATCTCCAGATATTATTAACAAATCAGTCCTAGTTATTATGATAACTTCATTCTTTTGGAGATCCAGCTTCAGATAATATTAACAAATCGATCCTAGTTATTATTAAAACTTTATTCTTCTATAGATCCATCTCCAGATATTGGCAGTTGTGTTGCGTGTCAGAGAGATACTGCTGATGCCATGTATTCTCAAACCCGTATTCAGCTGCAACAGCTTGTAGTGTTAAAGGGAACGTTGCACATGTCACGTCTTACACATGTCACGGTAAATTTGGGTGAAAAGTGTTTCCGGCACAAACGTGTTTGGGAAATGCATGCTCAGCCAAAAAGGCACAGAAATATGACGGCAGTTCTGCTTCTGTGGTATGAGTATTAGCCAACGGTTGAGTCATTTCAGAGAGCATTAGTAAAGAGAGTGCATTCTTACAATAACTCAGATGAAAGAAATGATCCAACAATACAGAGCATTACAAAACCACCTGACCTGATTGATTGAAGACCCGATCATTTTATATGCTCAGGACAGACGTAAGTATATGAGATAATTCAAACATCATTTGGCATAGCAATACCCTGATATCCTGTATATATAAAATATTAAAATTATTTTTTTTTTTTGACTGTGAGGAATGATTACTTGGGGCACTCTTTGTGTCTGAAGGAAAAGAAATTTAGTCTCAAGTAAGGAAGGCATTCTTCACAGTGAAAATGTGGAATTGGCTCCTCAGGAAGTAGTTTTAGCAACTACTATAAAATGCTTTAAGAAAAAGCTGAATGATTTCTAGAAGCACAGAATATAACTGGGAAATAAAGCAAAGCAAAAAGATAACAATTGCTGATCCAAAGAACATCTGATTGCCTCACGGGATCCGGAAATATTTTGTTCCCCCTGTTAGAGCAAATTGAACCAGGGTTATTTTTTTGCCTTCCTCTGGATCATCTATGTTCATAGGGTTTTATATCTGTGATATGTTTATTTCCCTGGTGGTAGAACTTGATGAACCTATATGTCTTTTTTCAACCTAACTATGTAATACTAGGATAGGTCCCTCCATGATCTAAAATCACAATGTTCTCAAATTATCATCAGCATTTATAAAGCCTTACCATAATCAATATTATTGTATTCTGATAACTGCATGTGGTTAATATTTGTAATGACAGTATAGAGCGTATGAGTTACTTTTTTTTGTTTTCAGAGACCTTGTTGTTTTCAAATTTACATAAAAGTCAAGGTACTTAGAAAAGGTGAGACAGATAAAAGTTGGGGCAAACAATACAACAAAAGTTGGGGATGCTTACAATGGTCAGCTTAGTTTTAACCTGCTGTCCACATGAAAACAAAATTGTTGTTGCAATTGCATGAAGACGTTAATTGGATCTACAGGAAGGATCAACAGGAAATAAAACTGGGTTGTGCTAGTGATAGGCTTAACCATATATATCATTATATGTCCACTATATTTGCAGCTAAAGGGTTCTGTTTTTAAACCAGTTTACCAAAGTATTTTAGGTGTTTTTTTTTTTTTACTTAGTCCAAATCTTTCTTCCCCCCTAGTTAAACTTTTCTATCGCATGTTCTCTATAATTTTGTTAGGCGGTGGCATTTTCACTTTGGCAGATCAACTATGTTTTTAGTTGTTTTTTGTGGGTTATGGCTATAAGGTAAAATAAAAAGGTCCTGCTATGGAACCATGCCACTCCAGTGACATTCTACCACAATATGCTGCACTGCCCAACAAAAGTATGTCTTCGGCCAATACCAGGATTCTTAATTTGATGGTTTTAGCTCCATGGCGTGAACATTTTATGTTTTCAAGTCAAGCCCCTCTGACTCCCTAAACATAGAGGCGGCTTCTCTGACCAATATGCAAGAGTGGGCAACTAGAAGTGTTTGCTCTTAGACAACAATAATGCGGCAGTTGGATTTGTAGAAGACCGTCAAATGATCTGAAAATGCTAAAATAGCAGCCCCTGTATTGTGACCCAACTTTTCAGTAACCACCCAAAAACAGCCAGGTGAATAATGAAAAGTGGCGGGTTTCTGATATCAGCACAGGTAATCTAAATGTTAGCTCACTACCTGGCATTGGTCATCAGGGGCAAATCATTTTAAAGAAAAATAAAATATTGCCCTTAGTTATTGAGATATGGCCCCCGTACAGGCGCTCAATAGTTGTCTCTGGAAATGACCTTTGGAGAACAGAAGGAATGAGTGGGAGCTGTACAGAAAGCAATCTTCTGTCTGTTGTACGGAAAGGAAAAATGGATGTGGGTGAGCGGTATGAACCCTGTGGCGTCTTCCTAAATAGTAAACAGCAGTCATTGCTAGCCTGTCGTTCAAAGATCTAGCACAGTGAATTGCAACATGTGTGGGACAGCTGTACTTTTGCTAGATTTTTACTTCAACCAATCGCAGATGATTGCCTGGAGCAAGGAAAATCTGTAGGATTTACCATGGACTTCATTTCATGCAAATTCATAGTAACTCCAAATTAAACACATAAACATTTTCACTTTAAAAGTGTAGACAACTCTTATATGCAAAGGAAAAATGTTTTTGTTTCTTTCTTGCAAATAAAGAAAAAAAAAAGGGTGCAGCACCGCCCCTTTCAATCTTGATCACTGCGGCGATCAAGACTGAATAGGAGCGGAGAGCCTCCTGGGATACCTACGTCCAGCATCCTGGGAGGCTCTGGCTGCTCCTTCTGCCCATGCCTGATCTTGGGCATATGAAGAAGGGGCATTTTTCCACTAAGGGGAGAGAGATGCCAATCTCACGCATGGGCAGTGAGATTAGCTCTCTTTTTCCCCCTTTTCACTGGGCTACGTCGCCGATCTCACGCCTGCGCAGTGCCAGATCAGGTGATGTACAAAGAAGGCAAGAAGAAGACGGAAAAGAAAAGAGAAAATGACAATGCGACAAAGAGGAATTCTAGGACAACGCGGGATCGGATCAAGGGAACCAGCGCCATCGAGGGATCTGCGGGATTAAATCTGTGTGATTTTTTGTATTTCCAATTACAGTAATTTCATATATATTGTGTGCTAACTGCCCCACCTCCTAGATTGTAAGCTCTTCTGAGAAGGGTCCTCTCCTCCTCCTGTGTCACTGTCTGTATCTGTCTGTCATTTGCAACCCCAATTTAATGTACAACGCTGTGTAATATGTTGGCGCTAAATCCTGTTTATTAATATTAGTCTGCTTTTCCATTACAGCTCAACAATGCTAACTTTCATGAGAGTGTCAAGAGTTCTCCCACTAGCCACAGACTGGATACCCTCAAATCTTTATATTCCAACGACTCAGCAGACCCAAAGCAGAAGCCAATTGGTAAATAATGTCAATGGTTAGGCATGGAAAAAAATCAGGGCTGACCAGCTCAGTTTATGATTGTCATGATTGTAAGAAATTTGTGCCAAATCATTGAAACTGTCCAACACTAGGTTATGTTTTAATTAAATTGATGTAGGAACAAAGTAAAAAGAAATTATGATCATAGGAATTTTGGTGCATTGGGTTTTTAGTATATTCCCCAAAAATATTCTAAGCTGGGTGGGAAGAAACTCAAGGTGGGTGGCAGCCCCTGTATTGTGACTCAATTTTAGACATTTTTAGAAACAGGCGGTGCGCCCAGCTAAAGGTGTTGGGGAGAACACTGGGTTTTGACTACAATGCAATGGATTATTTAAAAAACACTTTTTAGTTCAAGAAACATAAAGTCTGAACAGGAAGTTATTTGGTAGTTAACAGGTACAAAACCCCTTTAACTCCTAGGAGATCACTAAGCATTGATTTTATCCAATGATTGATATTTCAGATCACCCCAGAGACTGCAGCGATGTTTACAGTCGAGGTGAAAAGATGAGTGGAATTTATACAATCAGACCTACAAATGACACAGAATTCAAAGTCTACTGTGAAATGACCCCAGGTAAGTCTAACTAAGAGCAACAAATCTCATCAAAAAGCATTTCTAATATATATCTGTCCTGCTTTAGGGTCCATCTGTTAACAATAAAAAAACAAAAGTATATATACTGCAAATACTAAGCCAAAGGTTTTTTCACAGTTGATAGATACACCTGTCTTTATGGCCAAAAGTTTGTGGGCTTATTATATATATATATATATATTCATATATGTTTGTGGGCTTACACTCATATGTAAATGATTCCAATGGGTATTGTTATTGCTACCACATGCAAAAAAAACTCACGACTAAGGATATGTTCATACGTCAGATAATTCTTGTCCGATCGGGCAAGAATCTGGCATTTGTACAGTGCTAATCGTCTGTTGTTCTGACAATCATTCTGGCAGATCCATGGGCAACAAACAATGAATGATGGTAACACAAATGAAAGGGAAAAAGTGCAGCAGGGTGCCACAAACCTTCATGCAACATGCAGTCTTTTGTATCTTTATGCACTTTGTGTATCCAGCCTACGTACTTCAAAGTTTGTTTGAACGGGTTAGAAAAGACTTCTTTTCCAGAATGACTATGTACCTGTGTAAAAAAGCCAGCTGCATAATGACATGGTTTGTTGAATTTTGAATAGAAGAGCAGAAGTGGTCTGCACAGACAACAGACCAAAAACCTACTACACAGCTTTAGGATAAATTGGAACTTTAAACGCGGGTGAAGTCTTTTCAACTAATCCGCACTTGACCTTACAAATGCTCTTCTTGCTGAATGGAGAACCTTTCCTGAAAACCTTTCCGGAATGGAAGGGCCCTCCATCATTCAAACCCAATTCAACACTTGACTATGGTTCCACCTCTATCATCCTTCTGTGCCTTTCTGTTGGTTAGTGAGGCCAAATATTGCCCATCAAAACAACAGAAAAGAACAAGAAGAAGAAAGTGTCATAGCCAAACCCTGACCTCATTGATAATAGGGCAGCACGATGGTTCAAAGGTTAGCACTCTGGGCTTTGCAGTGCTGGGTCCCTGGTTCGAATCTTGGCCAGGGTTCTATCTGCATGTAGTTTGCAGGTTCTCCGGATGGTTGCGCGGGTTTCCTCCAGGTGTTTCCACCCACATTACAAAAAAAAAACATGCAGTTACGTTATTTGGCTTCCCCCAAAAATTGACCTTAAACTGTTTTTAAAGACATATGACTATGGCAGGGACATTAGATTGCGAGCCCCTTAGAGGGACAACTATTGCCATGACTATGGACTTTGTACAGTGTAATATGTTGGGGCTATATAATTACTCTATATTAATAATATTTGCATATTATAGCTTCCCATAGTTCATATTTAGTTCCCTTCAGATGTTTTGGGGTACAGATTTCCTTTAGGAAATTTAGCTGTAATGTGCTTTGCCTATTAATGCCAGCCATCATTTTTATCATTCACAAATAAATATGAAGGCTTTTGCACCTTTTATACCCCACACAAGATCACTGACAAATAGTTTTTTATCTCCTACAGATGCAGCATGGACAGTGATCCAGAGAAGAACAGATGGTTCTGTGGAGTTTAACCAGACTTGGGAAGATTACAGCAGCGGTTTTGGTGACCTCGCCGGTGAGTTTAATTTCGTAACTGTCTTAGGATCAAATCCTTCTAATAATGTCCTGCTAGTGAATCTTTTAATGCAGTCCCTGCTGAGTCATGTCAGCTACTTCCAGGATTCAATTTTAAATACTTAAATGTGCCAGAAAACAAAATCTCCACTTAATCAGGTGAAAAAATTCTATATTATAATTATTATTAATAAACAGTATTTATATAGCACCAACATGTTATGCAGTGGTGTACATTAAATAGGGGTTGCAAATGACAGACAAATACAGACAGTGACACAGGATGAGGGGAGGGCCCTACCCAGAAGAGTTTACAATCTAGGAGGTGAGGGAAGTATCTATATATGATAGTTTGGTATGTGGTGCACACACAATAGGTAGTGATGCAAGATCAACATCATTCAGCAGCTTTTCAGTGTTACATACCTGGAGACCCGTGGAGATTAGACACATAGTTGTTCCCTACAGGCACAGGATTGTTTGACTTGTCCATGGGGGCTGCCCACATTCATAGAGAAAGCCCCAAATATTTTGTTTTTAAAAAAAGGGGCAGCTAAAAAGAGATACGTAGGTGAACCTTCCTATGTGCCAATAGCTGGGAAATTCAGTTGAGCCTGCCTTGTGACACAGGTAACTCTGCCAGAAAACATAACCAAAATCCTGGACACCCGAACAATGTCCACTTTGGTCTAGACACAGCCTCAGGCTTAAGATTGGCTAACGAATGATTGGCTAACCAATGAAAGCAAAAGATTGTCAGCAAGTTTGCAACACTGCATTAGAGCCTCATTGGTTGCTTAACCGCCATAGCAGTATTTCCGAGTGTGACTTGAGGTTTTCAATGCAAAAAGTGGTAATCCTAAATCGCACTCAGGGTTGCTTTAAACTTAAAAAAAACCCCACTTACCTTGCTCCATCGACATCCGCCGTCCTCCTGCTGCTCCCCACAGGTCCTGGGGACACGTCTTCTCCTCTGATCTCCAGCCACAAACTGCAGAGACAATCTCCCAGTGATGTCAGTGCGGTCGGGAGGCGTGGTGGGAAATTCAAATAATTTTGTATTGGATTCAATACAAAATAGCTGTATTGAGTCCAATGCAAAGAAATCTTCATATATAATATAATTTATATATCTATATATATATATATATATATTAAATTTTAATATTAAATTTATTAAATATTGGACATATTTCAGTAAATCATGCCTAAGAATTATAGCCCACGATAAAAAATACATTTCCATGCAAAAAATGCAATGTTGCAGCTATATAAATCCTGTTTATTAATAATAATAAAAATAATAATAAAGTCTATCTTCTTCAGCCTTGGAGAGCTTTAATAAATCAGGCCCAATGGCGTTAAATACAGATTCAAGTATTTATGCAAGCTGTATTTAAAAATGTTATGCATACATAACAATAATTGGGGTTTTATATATAACTGGATTTTCAAGTGTTCATTGTATAAAAGGAAATTGTAGAATCTCAATCCCAATCTGACACTATTGCATGAGGCAATCCCACCCCCTATCCGTTCTTATTGCATCATGCAGTCACTGTATCCTTTCCAAAGGAAAAAAAAGTTAAACAAATTTTTAAGCCCCATCGTACAACCTCTGGTAGCCAATCAGGGAAGAGATTGCTGGGTCAGACCGAAACGCCTTTGTTTGCTCTAGTTAATTAATCACTGTTCTGAGCTCCAAAACCAACTCATACAAACAAATCGGCAGTCAATGACATACTTTACCGGGAGGAACTTGACTGGGTCAAAACAAACATTACACAGCATTTGATGCGTATGATAACTGAACAGAACTATTAAAGTAAATAAGAATGAATTGAAAAAATAAATTGAGAATTCCTGTTTGTTATAAGAGGCGCAAGGGTACAAAAAAATAACAAAAAAACAAAAAAAACAGGAATTGCAGCAGATCCTCACAAAAAATTGTGCAATCCTCATATAAAAGAGCTTAAAAAATTGTGATGGGGTTGCTTGTACAATATAGAAGTTGTGCATGCACATCACATAAAATAAATATGATTAATATTATTATTATTAAAACAGGATTTATATAGTAATAAATCCAAAGAACAATTTTGTGTGGGGATTTTTATAATCATTACATAAACTAATGTAAAAAGCATATAACCATTTATTTTTAAATGATATAAAAACATGTGTTATTCTATTTAACACACACCAACTAATCCTCATCGTGAACAAATCACGTAGATTTCATCTTTTAGTGTACACTAACAAATTATCCCTGTTCTTGATGCGTTTTGCTTCCAAGCTTCATCAGAATCAGCGAAACGCGTCAAGAACAGGGGTTACTGAGTTGTCAGGTGCCAGGTAGTGCACCCAGCTAAAAGGGGCTGGAGAGAATATGGAAGTAGGGTAGGTTCAGAATCTACTTCAGGCTTTTATAGGTGGTCCTCTAACACTATTGTTTGGTTTTCTAGGTGAATTTTGGCTGGGACTGAGGAATATCTACTCACTGACTCAGCAAGCGGATTACATTCTGCACATTGAGCTCCAGGACTGGAAGTATAACACTCGATATGTGGAGTACTTATTTACTCTCGGTAACCAAGATACAAGTTACACGATACAAGTCTCCCAGGTTCTCGGGAACATCGCCAGCGCTATCCCTGAATACACACCGCTGCGGTTCTCGACCAGCGATCATCACTCGCTGCACCTGAAATGTCCTTCTGAAACATTATCAGGTGAGATTTCATTTACTTGAAAGAAACTCACTCTTAGATCAGAAAACCTGAACGGTCAAAGTCCAGCAATAAACTGAGATGCTGGACCAATATGTATGTAACGGCCTTCACCAAGAGTCTTGTTTAGCGTTAAAAACATCTAAAGATTATTGTTTTGGTTTTTTTTATTTATTTTTTGGGTGGGGACCGGTCACAAATTTACATAGTAAGTCAGGTTAAAAAAAAAAGACACATCAAAAGCCCATCAAGTTCAACCACTAGGAATATAAACATATCCTAGATATAAAACCCTATGGATATAGTTGATCCTGAGGAAGGCAAAAAAAAGAAACCCTGGTACAATTTGCTCCAACAGGGGGAAAAAAATCCCTTCCTGGTCCTGTTAGGCAGTCGGATGTTCCCTGTAACAGCAGTCTCTTATCTTTACTTTAAAGCCTTTAAGCTGCGTACACACTGCCAATTTTTGTCGTTGGAAAGGATCTTTCACGATCCTTTCCAACGACAAGGGAGTGCACGATGCATGAACGGTGCTGTACATACAGCACCGTTCATGCTCTATGGAGAGAGGAGGGGGAGAGCGACGGAGCGGCACCCTGCTGCGCGCTCTCCCCTTCACTTTCATTACGATCGGCTGTCGTCCATCGTCCGTGGATCCGGCAGGTCGGTCGTCCGGACGATGGACGACACCGACTGTACACATGGCAGATTTTCGCCCGATAATTGGCCGATGCCGATTATCGGGCGATAAAAATCTGACGTGTGTACGTAGCTTTATTCCCAGGTATATTCTGTGCTTCTACAAATCATCCAGCTTTTTCTTAAAGCAATCAATAGAACTTGCTGAAACTACTTACTGAGGGAGCTGATTCCACATTTTCACAGACCATACAATCCTTTCCTTATCCGGAGAATAAATTTCTTTTCCTCCGGACACAAAGAGCGCCCCCTTGTCCCTTGTAAGTGAATAGTTGGGAAGAGACTTCTCTATGTGGACTATTTATATATTTTATACAGGGTGATCATATGCCCCTTATACGTCTCTTCTCAAGGAAGAACAGATTCAGTTCAGCTAATCTCTCCTCATAGCGTAGATGGATTTTTCCACTAGTTTGTGTCCCATGTAGGGCAATTTCTCAACACACGCTTTCCTAGTAACAGGCTTTGTGATTCTTTAATTTATAATAATAACCCAGCATAATACCTTGCGCACAGGAAATCAGAACACCCCTTCCATTGTGCACCCGTGCTGCCACCAACAGCCGTCTAGGTGAACTAGCAATTGGGTATCAATGGCATATATACAATTATCACTGACTTATGTGAAACATAATATGTGTGTCTACATTATAAATTCACAATAGCTTCTATTTTTGCAGGGGGATGGTGGAAAGCTACCTGTGGTGGAACCAATCTGAATGGAAAATACATGAAATTGAGGTCTAGAGCGAAAACCGAAAAAAAAAGAGGACAGGGGTTGTTCTGGAAACCTGAGAAGGGCAGGATATACTCTCTTAGGTCCACAAAGATGATGCTGTATCGCACTGACCTGGAGAACTTCGACTAGCAAGGAGGGTCAAATATTTCCTGAACATATTTGTAGCACAGAAATCAAGAAGTGAGATACAGAACTCGCAGATACGCACATGTAAAATGGACTAAGTCTAGCCGAAAGAATTCTGATCATCTGGTTACAAAACCCAGGCAGTCATGGCTGGTCCTGACACTAACCCAGGTAATAGTAGGCAAGTATTAAAGAGTAATGTTCAAAACCAAAGCAGGGGAAGCCAGTGGGATACATGAAAGCTACAACCGGTGAAGCAGGAAGAGAATTAAAATAATAATGGAAATGGAACAAAAATTTCCATTCATCTTTATGTACTGCACCTGTTGGAAAAATGTTATAACCAAATATTTAGTGCACAGCTGATACCAAGACTGTAAGACTGTACACTCTAGCATTAGATATTTAAAAAAATGGGAATTGTCTGTAAATACCTTTTACCCCAATTATCCTTAATAGACCAATCAAATTGACTGAACAAATGAAAAATTCATGGTATTATTATTAGTTACATAAAACACAAAATGTGCAATACAAGCTTGACACATGTCAAGACAAAATACCACTTTGCAACCACTAAAGTGCAAATGCAGCCAAGATTTTTAGGGAAAGTTAAAACTTCTCTAAGATCTCTGTTGATAGAGTTACCTTTGTAGACATGAGAGCAATAGAAAAATGAAGTAGTTATTATTCCAACCCCCACACAATATTTTCCTTTACTTAGAATTCCATAGACAAAGGTGAAGTTGTTAATATAGTTTGCATCAGATGAGATTTCATTAACGTAGTTAGGTATTAACCGACAAAACATACTGTAGAGGTTACAGTCAGCGTTGTTGTCTTTTCCAATTCAGTGATTACAGAGAAAAACATTGGATTAGAGTTTAGTAGAGAAAATGGCATTACCAGGGCTGTGTTGAAGAAACCTCAACTGTAGCCAGTGGAATTATACCATTCAGCAATGACACTGATAGTAAAATGCAACAAGGGGAAAAACTGGGGAGAATTTGCACCCGATAATGAAAATACTAAATGTATGTGACTAAGTTTTCTTTAAGCCTGGGAAGGTGTTGTATGAATAGGTTTGTAGAGCCCCGGGCAGGTTTGTTTGTATTGTTTTCTCTGCCTATGTTAGGCGGATTCACCTTTTTTTGTCCTAATGACCCTTGCCATTTATAAAGAGAAAAATATCTATAATTCTGAGTTGTCACCAAAACAAAAAAGAAGGGGGAATCTTCCAATAGAGAAACCTGCTCAATGAAACAGAAAAACAAAGTCTAAAAGTATATTTGCTCTTCCTTTTTTTTTTATCGAAACAACTGAAAACAAAAGTTTTGCTTGAACATATACTTTAATGTTTTTTTGATTATATCCAACTAGAATCTAACTTTTATCCTCCAAAGGAATTTGATAGTTGTTAGGAGAAGTCATTGTTCTTATATCTCCAAACAGCAAGGGCTAAAATGTACATATCTTTGTATGGCTGTAACGTCTATTAAAAGGAAAAGAATGGAAAATATTTAAAAGATTTTAGAAAAAAAAAGAAGGAACATTCTTGGGAGAGCAATCAAGTGATGTATCTAAAGGTATTTTCGATCATTTGGTTGCTTGGAACTGGAAAACAAATGGTAACCATATTGTAGTAGAAGGGTGAATTTATGGGTAAAGCCAAATAAAACATATTAATTCTCTCAGGTGCTCAGGGATGTCTCTATTCACTAGTCAAGGTATTGGATGAATCTCAAAACATTGGTCCAGGTGATGTGACAGCAGCCTTTATCAGTCTTTCTCAACCTGATTAACATGGGTGATCCCTTGAAATGACTTTCAGGTCTTCAGGGAGCCCCTTTTATAATTGCTATATCTACTGCCCACAGTATATTAGGATGGTGGTCAGTTGGAATAATGCCTCTTAAATTGCTGGCTAGTGGGAAGAATGTCACCTTTACGGATAAAAGACCATTGGTGTCACTTAAACTGACCTGAGTGGTCCAAATTCTTCATTGCTAAAGGAACTCCCAGCAATCTCTGGAGGAACCCTGCGTAACAAACATTGGCCTAGATTATAACTATTTCTAGTACAAGCAAAAAGTATTCCTCAGTTTAGGTAAATCTAATGTATTATTGCTACAGAAACTATTTTGTAACTGTATTGTTATACAAATTACCATTCTTTGCACTTGCTGCAGCAGTTTTCAGGCTAAATTTCTCCTAATGCTTTTATCCCTGTTCCTGTAACTGGGCTCAAAGAGTAAGCATGGAAACATCTATATCTAATGTGAGGATGTTTATATCTATATGTGAGGATGTTTTCCTTAACTGAAGCTTCATTTATGGCTCTATTTATAAAACAGGGAACCTGACATTTCCTTGTGGTAAACCTCCAGGTCCATGTGTTTCAATGGCAGAAACTGATTCCCAACAAGGAATGTCATCTTCAGTTTTATACATAAAACCACATAGAAAAGTTGCAGTAGTAAAAATGTCTAGTATTGAAACGACAAATATTTCTTTTTTTATTTAACTATAGCTATTTTGGTACAATTACAGTGTATTTCTAAGTCATATTGACTTCTGGACTATAATAATTATCCTAACATACTAATTCCCTAAGCACATGCAGTGCATCCACCTTCACAATGGATCAGTTTTAGATTTTGTAACACATTTTTATTATTGTTATTATAAGCATAAAGTTATCATTATGTAATATAAAATTGTGTGTCGGTTTTTAATATTTTTTTTTGTTACAACAAAGATGAAAATAAACTTTTCTACATCAAAATCTTTGAACTCTGCATTTTGTTATATTTAATTGGCGGGGATGTGGAGATTTATTTGCAAGACGTTGGTTGCTCAGTGTTGATTGCCCTAACTATGGAGGCGCGGAGAACTTTATTGTTTAACAGCAATACTTCCAACATATTCCAGGAATCAAAGGATCTCCCTTTTTATCAGGGCTCAATGGTAATATAAGCCAGCACAAGCAGGGTTAACTGTTCTGTATAATATACTAGTTATGGGGGTACACTAGCTCATACAGCACTGTTTTGCTGTGGGGGGAAAATGACGGAGTGGCACCCCACTGCATTCTCTCCCCTTCACTTTCATTATGATCATTCATCATCCGTGGATCCGCCAGGATGGCAGTCGGATAAGCAGACGACGAGCGCAGTACACACACCAGATTCTCATCTGATATCAGCCCTGAGACGAGAATCATCTGACGTGTGTACGCAGCCTAAAGCTACGTACACACGGCAGATTTTTATCGCCCGATAATCGGCATCGGCCAATTATCGGGCGAAAATCTGCCGTGTGTACAGTCGGTGTCGTCCATCGTCCGGACGACCGACCTGCCGGATCCACGGACGATGGACGACAGCCGATCGTAATGAAAGGGAAGGGGAGAGCGCGCAGCAGGGTGCCGCTCCGTCGCTCTCCCCCTCCCCTCTCCATAGAGCAGAACTGTGCTGTATGTACAGCATCGTTCATGCATCTTGCAGCCCCTTGTCGTTGGAAAGGATCGTGAAAGATCCTTTCCAACGACAAAAATTGCAATTGTGTACGCAGCTTAACACTTACAGGTCTTTAACCTCCTTCAGCCTGTGACTGGACAGTGAAAGTCAAAGCAGCAGACTGAAGATCTCTGTTCTGTCACTCAGCTTTCCTCACATTAGGATTGAAGGAGACTAAACCAGGTCACATTCAGGTAGTTACACTGCTTGCATTAAAAATGTACAAATAATGATTATTGAATTGCATTATTTTGTGCCTTTTATATCCGTCTGAAGTTTAGCTTTAAACCAGCTGCAGCCGGCACAAGCCAGTTAAATGCAAACTATTAGTTATCAAAGTTATATATGCTGTCCCAAAAGCCCTGATGAAGTAAGCAAGGCTTAGTCCATGAAGCGCGTTGGATATATGTAGTTTCCCTCTGCTTTTATATTCTGGTAAACCTTTATGAGGGCAATAACATGGTGTACCACTTCAATGCTACACTCACTCGCCAGCCTAGTGTCCAGAAACCATATATTAGAACAATCCTACACCCTTAGACGGGAATCTAAGAAAAAGCGTCAACGATTTAGCACCATATACTCATGAAAGGGACTCTAACCAGAGTTCAACCCAGAAATTTTTTAAGCCGGGTGGCAGTCTCTGTATTGTGACCCAACTCCTTAGTAACCACCCAAAAACACCTGAGTGGTGCAAAAAGGGGCGAGGGAGAACACTGTAGTCTATTAAAAACTATAAAAAGGTGCCTCTGGATACACATTAACTGTGAACTGAAAAAACATGAATTCTACAATTTTTGAAAGACCCACATCCAGAATTTCACTTTACTTGACAACAACCCTTTGTTATGCCAAAATCAACAACACAATTAAGGCACGATGACAAAGTGCACAATGACCATAAAGTAGCTGACAATCACCGTCCTGTGTGCTAAATATATAAAGGGATATTTACCAAAAATAGGGAAAGGTAGAGATAGTTAATTATTGGATATTTGCAGTGACCTTACCCGACTCTCTGCTTCAAAGGATGAAATAGGTGACCCAGGAAAAATAAAAGTCAGGTCATGATGTGATTAGGGGTGTATTCAAAAGCAACAGAGTCAAATGAGAACATTGGGTTCCATTTTTAACTTGAATTATAAAATATAGATGGAATTCAGAATTCATCAGCTTTCACAAAGTAATATTGGCAGGATTAAATTATTAGGGGAATCAAGTTTAAGGAATAGGGGAATCAGGAAGGAATTTTTTTTCCCCTGTTGGAGCAAATTATACAGGGTGTTTTTGCCTTCTTCTGGATCAGCTATGTTTATAGGTTTTATATCTGGGATATGTTTTTTTTTCCTAGTGGTTCAACTTGATGTACTTATGTATTTTTTTCAACCTGGCTTACTATGTAACTATGTAATGTGCAAAAGTGGCTAGGTGAGCCACAGATGTAAATTAAACGAAGAACCACTACAGTGATCTCCCTGGGTCTTTTTAGCTGGGCGCACAACCCAGCACTTTTAAGGATCCACCAGGCTGTTTTTGGGTGGTTAGTGAAAAATTGTGTCAAAATACAAGGGCTGCAGCTCACCTACAGCTCCTTCCTACCCTGCATAAAAATTGCTGGAGAGGGATAGTGAGTTAGAATAACTGTGAAAGTGCAGTTATCATGTAAAATGCATTTTAAATGAAGGCTGCAGAAGTAAAAAAAATCAACCACTGGAAATTTAAACAATAAAGAATTAATTTAAACATTTTCTTCCCCCCCCCCACTTGTTATGATCACATTTACCTTTTTCTGTACTACACAAAAATATCTGCCAACTGTTTTTGTATTTTTATTGAAAGGGAGCCTGTGATCTTTACTTAATGTGCGTGCAAGATAATCAGCAAGATACTTGTAATGAAAAGAAACTCCTTTAAAAGTCTTTGTTTCCAGAAGGTAAGGCTCATTGTGAACACAATCGCACAAGAAAATATGTTTCCCGGTGCATAATTCACGTCTCTAAGTGATCGTCAGCCTTGGCTGGCTCTCCGTGGGGACGACTACATTAGGGGCGACAGTAATTAGCTTGTCATATTGATTACACTCTTGTATTTCTCTTAACCTTCAAAGAAAATGTCAACCTGTCTCCTGGGCTCGCGCCGTGGGTCTACTGCTGATCAGGAAATTAGAGGTTGTTCAAAGGAGAGACGGTGAATCTACTGTGACAACAAACTGCATTACACAGTGGACATTACAATATAATATTTGCTATGTTGTTGTCAGGAAAATTGCTGATTATCAGATTTGGCGCTGATGAAGAAGAGCAACAATGGATATGGTAAAATGGATCTACGGAGAGCGATTACTACTTCTATTGCAGTGCTCAGAAATACATATTATTGGTGGAAAGTAGAAAAAGAAAACTGAAAGAAGGAAAAGTGCTAAACCAGTCCTATCAGCAAAAAAAAAGAAAAAAAAACTTTAACAAGGCATAGACAAATCTCTTTGTATTTCTGCCCTAAGCTAGGAAATGTTTCTATATCAATATGCCAAAGAAAAGGGAGGCAAGGACGTTTGCACAACACTCCCACAGGCAGACCATGGAAGAGTCCCCAGGAAAAACCAAAGGAACTGGCTTTAAGAGACAACACACAACAATACAAGCAGATTGATACCAAGGGCTTGATTTATTAAAGCTCTCCAAGGCTGGTGAGGATACACTTGGCTAACAAATGAGCAGCAGAAGATGGCCAGCAAGCTTGCAGCACGGTGCACAGTGCATTAGAGCCTCATTGGTTGCTCATGTGCTTCTCTTCCCTATTTCATACCTAAGCCCAATTGTGCAGAGGATACAAGGGTGGAGAGGATACACTGTCTTCAGTGAGGCTGGGTGAAACAGCAAACCTGAAATGGATCTGGTCCAGGATAAAAAAACATTTGGTTGCAAATAGCAAATGACTTTGAAGAAATCAATTCCAGGTTTGCTTGATCACCCCACTTCACTGATCAAAGGGTGTCCTCTCCAGCCTTGGAGAACTTTGATAAATCAGGCCCCAGGACTGTTGCACTTAATACACTTTAATGTACAGTAAAATGCAACCCAACGGTAGGCGGTGTCAAGTGCTGCAATCCATTGTTTTAATTGCATACGGACTCCCTTACGTTCGCAGGTTAAGCTGCATATGTGAAGTTGGTCAAATTTCAATTAATGCAAAAATTCGGTAAAGCATCTTAATATTTATGTAAAAACAACATGTTGAATAAAGAAAACCAAACAAAAGCTTTGGGGGGACTTTTTAGGCAACACAATTATAAACAGTTCATTAAGATTACCATTAAAAATATTTTCTTTTTTAATAAAATTATTTGAATCTACAGAAAATTTATCCTAGATATTTAAGCATTTGGAATCCTTAAAATTCTTGTCCTCTGTTCTCTATGTGTTTCGCGGCAATTAGATCTGCTTCATCAGGAGGTTTAGAGAACTTTTTCTATACAGAAAGGACATTCAACATCCTTTGGATCTGCTTTAAATTTTCTCAGTGTCTCAAATAAGAGAATTTAAAGCCGATCAAAAGAATGTTGCTGTATAAAAGATGTTAAATATAAAGGTAAAATGTACAAAATATAAAGGTGAATTGTACCTTTTCAATTGTTTTTTTTTTTTAAAGTTTTGTTGTAATAACTGTTTGAGATGAGTTGATTACTCAAAACTCATGCATGTTATTGTAAGTTCTGTATAGGTAAAGTTCTCTAAACCTATTGATGAAGCAGATCTATATGCCGCAAAACGCGTAAAGAACGAGAATATTAAGGATTCCATATGCTCAAAAATCTAGGATACATTTCCAGTGGTTTTAAATGTTCTTATTATAAAATATAAAATTGTATTTTTTATTGTTAATCCTAATGAAGTGTTGATAACTGTGTTTGTTTGAGCTGCCTAAAAAGTCACCCAAAAGGTTTTTGTTGATTTCTTTCATACTGCCACAGTATGTAAAATGTAGACACCAACTGAGGAGATATACACTTTCTTTGTCTAACATGTGGAATAAATTAAAGATGTTCAATGGTGCGGGGACCCAAATTCTGACCTTGCAGTGGCCAGATTTAAAACAAAACTCCATCTCTGTATTAAAAAAATGATAAATTACAACTGCTACATTATATGCAACAATTTTAAAAACTTAAAATTTGAATCCAGCTATATTTTATTTTCAATTATTCAAAATGTGCTTCCTCACTTTCTATCCCACTGCTGGAGGGGATTATGGTTTTCTCAAAGCTTGACTTTTGCTTCATCCAAAGTTTTGCACCTTAATTGGTAGTTGTACCAATAAACAGTTCCAATCATCCTTCAGGTGACAATCATAAATCCACTCACCTGTAAGTAGTATTCGGGATGTATACATCCCTTGCAGGAAATTCCAGGATATCCCTCGTAGGCCGAACTCGGGTGTCAGGATAGGGTTTTACTTGTAGAAGTTCGGGTGTTAAACAATAGTTTGGATTTTCTGGTGCCGGAGAAATATCAATCTTCAGCTGAGCTATAAATGACAAGAATAAATACTTGTTATCTTTCCAAGCCTCAAAAGTATACTAACAACTATTATTTTAAACTAAAAGTAAGTCACCCTTCATCACTCAAATATGAATTCTGCAGATCATTTTAAAAAGGACCCAGGAAAGATATTTTCGATGTAAGTTCAGTGTTAAACCCAGAAATTTTTTTAAGCCAGGTCGGAAAAAATTATAGGCGGGTGGCAGCCCCTGTACTATGACTAAACTTTTCAATAATCATTCAAAAACAGCGCCCGGCTAAAAGGGCCTGGGGAGAACACTGTAAGTTAGGTAAAGTAGGGGGAGTCATCTCATTTCACCTAATTTATGCTCAGTATAACCTTTCATTTTTTGATACAAAAACATGGAAGCCAAAAAGGCAAAGAAGACGAGAGCAAATCACTAAATAATTTATAATGTTTTACATATACATATACAAACAACACAAAGAAGGATATTGTATGTTAACAACTTTGACCATGAGTCCTCAATGCTTCATGGGGCTTGGAAGTTTATATACCTAGAATTCAGCTATCAGCACTAGATATAAATATCCATCTAATACAAGGTTCATACAAGTCATACAAGGTTCAAACAAAGCAGTGGCCTCAAATCCTGATGCGTTTCGCCCTTCGGCTTCCTCAGGGGTATTGTAGAGACCGTGACTGAGTTGTAAACCGTGTAGAGGTCAAAGGGAAGGGTGAGGGTTATTTCAATGTAGCATTGGAGAATTAACTGATTAGTCAAATTCAAAGCTTTTCTATCCCAAAAGGGAGGGAAATGGTAATAAAAGTATTGTTGGTAGAATAGTTTGGGTCTTTGCTAGAGAGTATAGGCCTTCAATGGTAATGATAATTGTCATTTTTCATTTTTTTATTTTTTTTTTTAATTAGTTTGAGCAAAAAATTTAAATCATTACTGTGCATAGAATCAAAGATCTTCAACAGGTCTGGTCAGAAAATTTGACCTTTCAGCTAATTGCTGTTCGATTGAATTTTATAGCATTTGGCACAAATACTTACCCCTTCACCAATTGAGAAATCAATCTAGTGAAACTGTGGCGATCAATTTGCATTTTCAATGATTATAATGAATCATTAGTAAAGAATTGGCTGTGCATTAATACTGGTGAGGTAGTAAAAATGAAATTAAAATTGATTTCCAATTAACAGTCAATATTTATATCAAACAAGTTGATTGGTTAACCTGATTGGTTATCTGAAATTATGTCAATTGGTTTACCTATTCCAGCATGTTCTAAATGATGAAATAATATAATTTTTTTAATTGCTTAAACAAACATTGATTTCTTACCCATGCAGGCAAAGTGACAATGTCTCCACAAAGGCCTCTGCCTCCTAAACTCAGATTACCCATGCTTCCCCATGCCAGCTACAATACCCAGCAGTTCTTGGTATTGGGACATAAGCCAATTACTCCCCAATGGCAGATCTTGGGGCTAGCAGAAATTGCTATAACTAAATTCAGTTCAGATCAACTTTCTGCACATTTTTACCCAATTTTACCCAATTTTACCATAATGTGTAGGTGAAACATGTACAGTACATTGTACACTACAATCCGAACTCTAGATTCATGGTAATAGATTGCAGATTTGGAGAGGAAGGGGCCAGAACTTGAAATCACGACAGTTTACTCAGCTGAGCAGAATAAGGCTAGCAGGCATAATGAAAAACATGAATTCCTCAAAATACAACTGAACCACAGGGCTCAAGGTCAGCAGAAGTTGTTGTTTTGCTGTTGATATTACAAATTAGCAGTCATAGGATTTGTCACATGTAGTAAGATGTTCTTAAACTGGTATAAAACAGGAAATTGAGACTGGTAAAGCATGATTTTCATAATGGGTAAAAAATGTATTTTAGAAATCTTTTATACCTAATTTTTAGTCTTTTAAATCTGTGAGCAAATTTAGGATCACAGCTCTCGGAGGCTGCCTCCTGTTTGGGCACCCCCGCTATCGGTACAAATTGACATTGCCAGCTTCTGCTGAACTACAAATCCTATGCAGCTTTGCACTATATAGTTGTGCAGCACATCAGCCTTTAGTGCAAATTAGTACTAAGCATTTTAGGATGACAATACTGCTGAACACAGGGTCATTCAGTGAGTGTTTTCACCCAAGGATAGGAAATTACTCTATAATATTTTAATGGTGGGATTAGCAAGCATAATTAAAAGCAAAAAAAAATAACAATAATACTGTCACCGAAGCTAATAAGGGGCAAGCTACAATAAAGTGAATTTTGGATAAATATACATCTCTATCCAGCGGGCAGGCACACAATGCACACAATAAAAAGAAAGAATCAAAGAACTAGCCTAGACATACCAGTGATGGGTCGCAGTCTTCTTAAAACAGAAGATGGTCTCCTCATGTCAGCCAAGAATTTATACAGGTCCTCATCACTTAACCGATCACCTTCCTAGAGGTCCAACAAAAATACAAATTAATTTTAGACTTTGCAATTAACATCTCCATAAGGTTTTCCCCCCCGCTGATTAGGAATTCCAAAGGAAAATGATTGCAAGCAGTTAAAACTCAGAAAATACTCTTTAGTGTAACAAGAGCAAAGATTCTATACCTGTTTGAAGAAGTTAGTTACAGTCAGGGTTGCTGGTCGAAAGCTGGTCAGACTACAAGACTCATCCCCACTAGTGGTGCGTTCCAGCGATCGCCTTCCTACAATGCTGGAGTTTCGCCGTTCTGACCAGGAGCCCTTCCGCTCTAGAAAAAAAAGTGTAGTGATAAACACATTTAACATCATCAACTATCAATGGTAAGTTCAATTCTGACACCATGGTAGGCAAATAGGGAAAATTATGTACTTAAAGGCACTAGCTCTGGGTAGAAATATTAGGTTGCCCACTTGACACTGTATTATATTACATTGTGATATTACAATGTGTATATACAAATGAGTTTTCCATTTTGAGGAGATTCAGTACCTCAGAGAAATTTCTTATATCCAGAAATCTTTACATAGTTAAAAGGTTTATTATGGTTCTAGAAGTGCAGACACTGTTTGGGGATCTGTGAGCAAAAGTAACATCAAGCTCACAATTGAGCAAGACAGCAAAAGTCAGATAGAAATTTGTGATTTGTTCTGTACAGATGCGTGTCTAGCTATACTGACAGCTTTGCTAGTTTGTCTTACACACCTGTTGAAGCAGAACCCTGAAGCAGATCCCTGAAAAATGTTGGCTCTGCTAAACCCTTCAAGAAACAACCCAACTAATGATTTTCATGATGGTATGCTTTTATTCGGACACAGTCACTATCCTTTTTAATGACATGTAGTGCTAGAATTCGAAGAATAGAATATATATATACGTATATATATATATATATATATATTATACAAGCTACTGTACAGTTATATTACATAATTAACTTTTTGTGTTTTTTTTATTTAAAGTTTATTATTACATTTATTAAATATTGGACATGTTTCGGTGAGTTATACCTAAGATTTATAGGCCTACAATGTAAATTGAATTTCCATGCAAAAAAATGTAATGCTTTTTACATGGAAATACAGACAGAATTAGAACGCTTGGGGGGTTAAATTACTTCTTCCCCTTTACAATGAATGGAGAACAAGCTGAATTTCACACCAAAGAGAGCAGTAAGTGGAACCCTTCCTAATTACATAAAGGATTCTTTTCCAGATTACCCCACATTGGGTAAAACTGTATCAGTACCCATTTCAATTTAAGCTTCCTCAAGGCAGAGAAATCACATGACTGCAGAAGTTTTCTGCTTTTGTAGTTATATGATTTGTGTACAGACCAAATGCTATTGTTGTTAATACATTTTAACCAAATAAAGTTTAATTACAAAAAATAAATCCTCGCCACAAAATCTAAAAGGTGGCGCACCAGTGCCTTACTATCACTATTCTTAAGAGAATGGTAATAGTAACTCCCTTAAACCTTTACAGAAGTACTTTATAGGCACCAAACCTTTAAAGGACTTTGTGGACAGACGTGAAAAACAACGCAATAAACTATAGAAAGTTCAGCGGGGCTTAACTGTACTCTTAATAATAGATGGTCTTATAACAATTCCCACCTCCAACAACCTTTCAGCAGAAGTGTATAAAAATGCCAGTGCAATACCTCCAGGTCCAATTTCTAACTCGTTGGAGTCTCGCTCTAAGCTGCCGGCGCTGCTCACAATGTTCATGAGATGAATTGCCGTCCATGCAAAGGGCATGCGATATCTTCCCAGTCTCTGGCAGAACTGCTCACTCTGACTGCGCAGCTTTTCCAGCTTCTCCTTGTTCTGCAAAATAGCATGAAGTTAGAGCTGCAAGGTGCAACCAAATGCTAAATACAAAAAACGGAGACTCAAGATGTTATATTTCTGGATCTATTTGTGTCTGTCTTGGAGTTCTAGGTGTCTATTAAAAGTTCTAGGTTTATCTTAATATTCTAGGTGATCCTACTCCCTTAGGGGAACACTCACTGCTGTTTTCTTGTATTATAGGAGGAATAAACTGCAGAGATGGAGACATAATCCTGCCCCTGTACAAAGCATTGGTCAGACCACATCTGGAATATGCAGTGCAGTTTTGTGCCCCAGTTCACAAAAAGGACATTGTGGAATTGGAGAGAGTGCAGAGCAGGGCACCTAAACCAATAAAAGGAATGGAGGAGCTCAGCTATGAGGAGAGATTAGCTGAACTGAATCTATTCTCCTTTGAGAAGAGACGTATAAGGGGGGATATGATCACCCTGTATAAATATATAAATGGTCCATATAGGGAACTCTCTTCCCAATTATTCACGTTGAGATCATTACAAAGCACAAGGGGGCGCTCTTTGCGTCTGGAGCAATGAAGTTTAATCTCCGGATAAGAAAGGGATTCTTCACTGTAAGGTCTGTGAAAATGTGGAATCGGCTCCCTCAGGAAGTAGTTTCAGCAAGTTCTATAGATTGCTTTAAGAAAAAGCTGGATGATTTCTAGAAGCACAGAATATAACTGGGGTTTAAGGATTTAAAGTAAAGATAACAGAGACTGTTGATCCAGAGAACATCCGATTGTCTCACGGGATCAGGAAGGAATTTTTTCCCGTTAAAGCAAATTGTACCGGGGTTTTTTGCCTTCCCCTGGACCAGCTATGTCCATAGGGTTTTATATCGGGGATATGCTTATTTCCCTAGTGGTTGAACTTGATGAGCCTATGTCTTTTTTCAACCTGATTAACTATGTAACTATGATGCATTCTCCTTTGTACATTACACAAATAACTAAACATGGGAAATGAGTGCCTCAAGCAACTAAAAGTGAGAAGAGTTTGGAGAAGGAGACAAATTTAAAATAGAAAGTGAATAAGGCAATCACCCCAAGTTTAATGCACAATGCAGCCTTCATTTCATGTGTCATTCATATAATGCAGGCTGTGGTTTAAACCTGCAATGTCTCACTGCCTAATGATGCAGAGAGAGATCTGTGATTGGAGGAGATGCAGCTTATGTGATTTTAACAGATCATGTGACTAGTCTATTTCTCCTACCTTTTTTTCCATTTAATGAAAATATCTTTTCACTCATCTTTAGGCTCCAAAAGTTTAGGCACAAAGCTGTGTTTTGTTTTTGTTGCGTATGTTGCTTAAATCAGTGGTGTGGCTGTGGGAAGGCTATATGAAATTAAAACCCTATGTGTTTTAACATACAAAAGTAATTTTTGTCTTAGCTATTTAAAAAATAAACTCATAGTCTTTGATCAGCCCTTTGTAAATTGCATTCAGTGAAATATTAGTCCATCTCATTTTGCTTTGTAGTGTACTCAACAGCAACTAAACACTATTAACCAATAAAGTATTATTGGGGCAATGTGCTAAATCCAGAAAACAACATCAAGCAATCAGCAATAATATTGGCATGATAATATTATTGGCAATGTAAAATCCAGTGGCTCTGGTTTGCTGCATTTAGAGTATATGTAAAACCAAAACTCTTTTCATTCACGTTTGGAAAACTCCTGCTAAAAAAATATATCGATGCAAAATACAATTATAGCTCAGTTACAAAACCTGGATTACTCACTTTTGCTGCATCTGCCTCCTTATAGATCATATAGGGTTCTGCACATTCTCCAATGTCACCCTGCTGCAAAACCTTTTCCAGCTGAAAATGAAAAGGTAAACAAAAAAATTACCAGTAAGTTCTTAATAGGCAGCTTGGTGGCTCAGTGGTTAGCACTCTGTTCTTTGCAACGCTGGGTCCCAGGTTCGAATCTCAGCCAGGACACAATCTGCATGTAGTTTGCAGGTTCTACAGACCCCATCCCCAGAAGGATGTTATGACGTAGCCTGGACTCAATAGTACACTGCACTGAATGGCGTCCCAATATCATTAAATGAGCTCCATACAGTACATCCGTAACCTGAAGGGGGTCCAAAGCAGACCAATCATTTTAGAGCAAGATCCGCTTTTAAAGATCTAAACCCAATCATTAAAATTCATAAAAAAACAAAGGAGACTCTGTTGCCAGGCCATTCATTTCAACAAAAATCTGATGGTGGTTCCCATTACTACCCCAACATTTATGAAAAGTTTATATAGAGAATTGATGGAAAGGGGGAAGGAGCTTGCTTAGCACACACTGTAAATAAACCCTTCCAATAGGAAGAGTGTGCTATGATGACATGAGGGTGATATGACTATGGATATGGAAAGCACTAAAGAAAATATGTGCAATATATAAATTATGGGGAAGGAGGGAGGGGGTTATGTTATAGGGAATTTAGCCTTCCTGAAGCTGTCACAACATTGCTATGGAATAAAAATCATGTATAGAAACATATATATAGAAAAAAACAAACACTGTACTGTATATACTTTAGCATAAACTGATATTTTTTTAAATCTGAAAATGAAATTAGAAAAAAAAAAATGTCGGTTTATATTTGGGTAACACCAGTGATGGAGCTGTGCCCTCATGTAAAAGTGCATAACAAACTCTTGCTGTCAGAGAAAATATTAGAATTTGTTACACACTTTACATGAGGATACAGCATCATCTACTAGTGGCCACCAATAATGAACAAAAGATCATTTAAGAGGGACACGTCATAACCAACTCAAAAGTACAAAATATTTTGACCTATAAAATGAGAAAGAGAGATAAATAAGTTATCCCATGTGATTTTAATTTTTTGACCCTTTTAAATAAATGTTTTAAAATAATGGATGTTTTCATTATTATTTATTTTTATTGGCACCTTTGTTAATTAATATTTTAAATGTTAGTAGTGACGTTCCACATTTTGTTCCCCTGGGTTTATACTCGAGCCATTGTAGTTTTCCAGTTTTTTTTCAGGTAAAAGTAATTACCTCGGTTTTTCATGAACTTGATTTTTCTATACTTTTATCAGCAATTTTCGGTCACCAGGACTTCAGTTGAAATGGGACATGAATAGCAATTAAATACTAAATAAGAATTTAACAAAAACCTGCTTATAAACACTCACTTTAATAACCAGGAAGACGTCTTGGGATGGATACGTGATGGAGAAGATGGCAGATCTTGCCAATGTGGTAATGGCAGCTGGAGTAACATAGGGGCGCAGCATTCCTTTCATTTGCTCCGAGTTTAGATCAAAATAGAAGTTTTCTGAAATCTTTAGAACCAAAAAAGAATACTTAATTATTATTTTGGAAAGTCATACACATGAATAACAAGATACATTGGGCCTGATTTATTAAAGCTCTCCAAGGCTGGAAAGGATACACTTTCATCAGTGAATCTGGGTGATCCAGCAAACCTGGAAAGAATCTGCTCCAAGATTAAAAACATTTTCTAAAATAGCAAATTACTTTTAGGAAATCAATTTCAGGTGTGCTGGATCACCCAGCTTCAATGATGAAAGTGTATCTTCTCCAGCCTTGGACAGGTTTATTAAATCAGGGCCATTGTCAGTGTAAATAAGATGGCTGAACCCAGACAATAGATTGTGCACGGTATTACACAGGAAGTATTCTGTTGTAGAAGCTGCCACTGTGAGACTGGCAGGACGACCTCTAAGTAATCAAAATCTAGAAAAGCACATTAACCCTGACCCAACTCAATATAAACAATAAATATTATTAAAAGGAACAGGTTTATGATATCCCTTAAAAAACTACTAACAGTAGACATATATTGTGTCCTGGTAAGGTGGGCCTATGGTTTACTTACCAAAGCCACAAAACTTTTGGATAGGATATAGAAAGGTTAGAATCCATGTCAACATTGTATTGGACCCCGAGGGTAGATTAAACCTTCCTGTTTGTCTTTATGACTATTGTCAACAGAGGGTGGGAGTAAATCTTCCAAAGGAGGTACCTATTCATTTAATAAAGTCATTAGCCACACATATCCATCTATATGAGGGCAAGCTCCAGAGCCAACTTCAAGTCCATTCATGGGCAACACATTGGATCAGAGGTTAGCACTCTGGCCTTTGCAGCACTAGGTCCCAGGTTTGAATCTTGGCCTGGACACTATGCATGGAGTTTGCAGGTTCTCTCCGTGTTTGCATGGATTTCTCCAGGTACACCAGTTTCCTCCCACATTCCAAAAACATTCAGTTAGGTTAATTGGCTTCCCCCTAAAATTGACCTTGGACTGTGTTAATGACAAATGACTATGGTAGGGATATTAGATGGTGAGCTCCTTTGAGGGACACCTAATGACATGACTATAGACTTTGTACAGCAGACCTTTCCAACAACAAAAGACTGAATGAGCTCTGTACATACAGCACCATTCTGCTCCATGGAGAGAGCAGAACGAGCAGCGGCACCCCACTGCGCTCTCTCCCCTTCACTTGCATTACAGTCATTTGTGGATCCGCCAGGACGGATCCATGAATGATGTCAGATGGCTGCTCCACACATGTCAGATTCTCGTCCGATATCAGCCCTGATACGATAAATTGGGCGCGAATCATCTGACGTGTGTACACAACCTAAGGGATATCTTTGAAAATATCTCCTCCTATTTTCTGCAGATTATCTGGTATTAGAAACGACAAGAAATCATAATAATATGACACAGACAGCAATACTGCTGTCTGTGTCATATGAAAAACTCTTTTTAGATTTTACCTTAAAATGATGCGTGGCCTACCTGTCCCTCAACCATCAATGAAATCTCATAAGATAACCAATGCTGTCACTTACCTTCTTTTTTTCCTTGGCATCATACAGTGCCAGACTTGCTAATATCGGTTCAATTTCTATTTCAAATCTGCAAGGAAATAAAGAGCAATATGGTCACACGCACAACTGTTTCAACAATCTACTAACAAGATTTTTGTCTTCACAAAATAAAGAATGAGAATATGGGCAAGCATTTCTTTGTCATTACACACAATGAAGGGCCAACAATGGCCAACTAACACCAGTGAACACTTGTTCATCAACAAGAGGGCCAGCAACGAGAATTTCGGTTTCTAGGGATTGCTCGAACCAGTGGAGAGAAAATCAGAGGAACTATGGAGTAGGGTAAGCAATCTACTATTGTAAATCATATCCTGTACAAAATACCTATTTATCCTACATCAGCCAGGGGTGGAAATACTAAACTTTTTTTTCTTCCTTTGCATACAGTAAGGAAGGGTTAAAACCCCTAGCAAGTTACTGTTTTGCTGTATGAGTACAATTGGGAAAATACACCTTCACTTCCTGTCCCAGACAGGCAGCATGAAGTGAAGGAAAATAAGTTCCATTTTTATAGATCAGGGGTGTCAAACTCTGGCCCCGGAGGCCAAATCGACCCCCAACGTCTTTTTTTTTTGGCCCCCAAAGGAATCCCAAATATGAACTGCAGCTGGCCTGTGGCTGCATTGAAATAGCGCCGCTACTACAATTTCCAGCATCACTCGCGTCTAAAGACCAGCGGACTCTCTGCCTATGCGTGGTCCCGCATCGGACTGTTTTATAGGCCAAAATGGCGCTATTTCAATGAAGAGAGAGTTCCAGCGGCGGGCCACTTATAAGATTTATCCCCGCATTAGCTGCGTCTGGCATTTCCAGCACTCGCCCTCAGCTGTACTTTTCCTTGCTACTCCAAGGCATGGACTTGAATGGTTGGATTTTCATAAAAGAAAATTATTATTATTATTGTTAGCCTGTTCAAAAAGGTTACCATTAAAATTTAACTCAGAAGGCTACAAATAAAGAAATAGACATAGGATTTTTTCTTAAATAAAATTAAAAAAAAATTCCCATGCCTTTCTCTATTATAAGCTTGTTCCAGATCTTCTCATTAGATATAAAACAAAGGTTTTATATCTAATGAGAAGGAAACATTTCCTCAATCTTTTCAATAAATTTCAAGGTTGGCCTGTAACTTTGTCTAAGTTTTAAATTTTGGCCCTCTGTGTATTTGAGTTTGACTCCCCTGTTATAGATGATCTATCTCTTCTCTCCTCTATCCCAAAAAATAAATAAAAAGGAAAAAAAAAGAAAGATTTTGCATAGAGGTATGCCTTTGAATTAGTGGATACAAATAAACCCTGGCACTCGACATAAGGGGTCAAGATCAATGATGACCACAGGCATTAGTTTTGGATGCTAATTTTGTTCTGCTTGTGTATGTAAACTAACAATAAATGTAGTTATTTCCTCCCTTTTGTGCTGTTAAACTTGTGGTGTTAAAACATTTTGTTATATATGTCTGGTAAGTGCAAAATAATTGCCTATTAATCTAGGTATATGTGTTATACAATCCAAACCAGCCTCTTTTACCATTTCACCACGGGGGAACCTTTGAAATAACTTTCAGGTCTTCAGGGAAGACCTAAAAATAATTACTGTATCTACAGCTCACATTACATTAGTATGGTGGTCCATGGGAAGAATGTCAACTTTACAGATAACCAATAAGTTCATTGGTGTCAGTGATAATGGACCTGAAAGTTAAAAATTGCTCAAGGAACTTCTAGCACCTGGAGGAACCCTGGTTAGGAGACACTGATCTAAACAGCAGTGCACAAAAAATATGAACTGAATGAAAACTGATTTATACTCTTAAGCAGAGATGCAACACACGGTGCCCTCCTGTGAACAATGTTGGGTACTGCAGTTCCAAAATGCCCATCTTGCAAATCACAAATTGCAAAATAACCAAAAAAATGATCCCACTATAGTACAGATAAAATAACAACAATGCTAAGATGAAAGCTAAAAAAAGCAGTGGCTCAGCAGACTCCAGCCTTGCTGCACTAGGGTTCCAGGTACAAATCCTAGCATACTTAGCAATCTAAGCATTAGACTGGCTGGAGACAGTAAAATAATGGGTTGCCAAAAAACATAGATAACCACTGGAGGTATAAGCTGCAAATTCATGTGCGATATGGAGACAAAAAAGTACTGAAAATGAAACAAATAAAATATTACATATGTATTATTATGATTATTATTACAGAGAGAAACACAGGAGGAGGGGAGGACGCTGCCCCGAAGAGCTTACATAAAAAATTATATCAAATTTAAATATGAAAATATGGCAGCTGCAAAGTTAAATTATAAAACAGCAAAAAGAGGTGTGGGGGGGAATGAAAGCACAATTACTGCAACAACGTTGTGATGCTCACAGAACTTACTTAAGGGTCAGACATTTCACCAGCAGCCTCTGCCCAAAATGTTCTTTTGGTACTTCGGGAACACTGAGACGCTCGATAGGCTCATCCTAAAAATCAAAAGGATTTTGACATTTACTTGGCATATCACAGACCTTAAATAAACAAGAAAAATGTTCTTAAAGCTAGGTCTAACTACAAAAAAATCAATATATCTCTGCAATCCCTTCAAATTTGTCTGTCTCATCACTTACAGTGTAAGTGCACAATGTGTGGATTCTGCTAGAAATCCATTGATCTTATAACTTCGTGTAGTAAGCTGATAACTCAACTGACTGGGGCTGATTTATTAAAGCTCTCCTAGGCTGGAGAAGATACACTTTCATCAGTAAAGCTGGGTATGACACAGGGAAATATCAATAGATTGCAGAGATTTAGATTTTTTTTTTTGACAGACACTTTTAGGGTATATTTAGCTATCTTATCAGCAGTTTAATTTATAATGTAAGGCTGCGTACACACGTTCAATATTTGTCGTGAAATCCTTTCCAACGACAAAAGACTGCACGATGCATGAATGAGCTCTGTACATACAGCGCTGCTCTGCTCTATGGGGGGGGGGGCGATGTAGCAGCACCCCACTGCACTCTCTCCCCTTCACTTTCATTACGATTGTTCATCGCTCGTGGATCCGCCAGGACAGATGACGAGTGCTGTACACACGCCAGATTCTCGTTTGATATCAGACCTGAGGCGATTATCAGACGAGAATTATCTGAAGTAAGTGTGTACGTAGCCCAAGGCTGAATTATTCAGGAAAAAAGGAAATATCAGGAAGCAATGTGAGCAAGCTCCAAGTATGTGGCATATGTTTATTTTCACGATTGAATCCATTTACACTGCAGCCATATTTGTTTTTTGGGGTTTTTTTGCACACATTTTACACGTTTTGCATTTTTATGTAGAGAAATGTTTATGTTAGATAAATGTACTTTTCTGTACTGCAGAGACAGTAAAGACAGAATAGGAGCTTAGAGCGATACGTGATGTAGGAGGCTACAGGTCTCACGCATTCGCGGTGCAACCAGCAATTTTCTTTTTTCCATTTACAGCAGGCTACATTACCCAATCTTGCACCTGTGCAGTTCCAGATGCGGTGAGGTTGCCAGAGGAAGAAAGAAGATGGCGGAAGATGGCGCAAATGGGACAAAGTTGGATTACAGGAGGGCATCGGACCCAAACAAGGACAGCACCGAAGGAATCGGAGGCTGTGCGGAAGTGTGAGTATGGTGAGTATGATTTTTTTTTCTTTTTTGGTTCCAGTTACACTTTATTTTAGTGCATCAAATATGTTAAAAGAAGTAGTGGAGACTAAATATAAACCAGACATGTCAAGCATCAAAATTACCATGCCTGTGAAATATCAAGAAACGATGGTACAGTTACAGGGCATCATTCGTGAAGTGAATGGGTTAAATGTTTGTTTCCATAAGCAGTGAGTAAAAATAACCTGTCTACTGGCATTTATTGTTTCTGACCAAATAAAACAATAGACATGGGAACACTCATAAGCCCCTTAATGCTTGTAATCTTTAGAAATACAAGACTTGAAAGAATGCAAACAACTGCTGTGTAGAGGAGATGCAAGTGTGGGCAAGTAGGTGCAAAAATAAAACACAGATCTACAAAGCTCCTGGTCATGAGCCTACCTCGTCCTGAGCTGGATGTAGTGCAAAGAGTTCTTTGTGTCTGTGTGACTTCCTTTGGTGTTCATTTTGGTGATCGATCTCCTCGTTAGGGGTGCGGTCAAGCAGGTTTGAGAGCACGGCATCAGGGAGGGAGTTCTTGAGGTCAAAGATGCTGCAGGCCCAGCTTCCTCTCGGCGTGTCATCCATGGACATTGAGCGTCTCTTCAGATCGTCCTTTGTTAAAAAAGAAATTAAGATTTTTAGATATCTTTTTCCGATTCAGAGTCAAATTTTTCAGTCACAATTTTAGGAATCCTTATAACAGAAAAAAAAAAAGAAAACAATCTCAAGTTAATAGATTTCTAAGTCACAGGACAATTCAGTGGGCAGCTTGCAAAGCTGCATTAAACAAATATAAATAGTATAACAGTACATTTTTAAGATTGCCCCCATGTCTCCAGCTCTTAGATATACTCACAGGTCCAAAAACATTGTACTGTTACACTATGATATAGGAAAAAAAGATATAGAATAGATAAAGAAGGATAATACCGGAAATTGTGGTTGAGCCCGAGGATTTGGTGGTCGTGGCCCTGCATCGTTTATAGACCATTTATAGAGATGGCTGGTAGAACCCCTACCTAATGTGCTAAAGACTTTCCAGCAGAATGGCTATGAATGTTTATCTGTGACAGGTACAATTTATATTTAACCACTGTCCAGAGACTAAAGATTTTCACCAGTTTTATTTTAACATATAATAAATGCTTGTTAGTATGAACCCAGTTTGATCCTACAGTAGAATACCAAAGGTTTAAAACTACACTAATAAACCTAAAGCCACAAATGCACAGAAAAAGTTGGATACATTTGTCTATTTCCCCTGGAGTAAGTCTGGTCTGTAGATTGCCCTCGTTCAACTGAGAGAAATATAGTGATGAGACCTGACAGATTTATAGAGTGCAGCTTGGTGGGTTTTTTTTTTCCTGCGATGCAGCCACCGGAAAATGGAGTTATTCCTGCAGGATTATAAAGGAGTATGCGAGTCTATGGCTGTATAAAAAACAATAATACATGGCAGCACGGTGGCTCAGTGGTTAGCACTCTGACCTTTGTAGAGCTAGGTCCGAGGTTTGAATCTCAGCCAGGACACTATCTTCATGGAGTTTGCAGGTTCTCCTCATGTTTGTGTGGGTTTCCTCAGGGTTTTCTGGTTTCGTCCCACATTCCAAAAAACATGCAGTTAGGGTCATTGGCTTCACCCCAAAATTGACCTTAGACTGTGTTAGTGACATATGACTATGGTGGAGATATTAGCCCCCCCGAGGGACAGCTAGTGACATGACTATGGACTTTGTACGGCGCTGCATAATATGTCAGCACTATATAAATACTGGATAATAATAACAATAATACTCCACCTGCTCGTCCTGATAGCTGCTGCTCTCTGGGACTTCATCCGACTCAAAGACTTGCTTGGGTAAACCCTTCTGTCGTTCCTTCTGCTTGTCCAATGTGTTAGGGTTGAAGCCAGTTCCTAGCTTGTGGTATCTGTCAGACACACAGTTCTGATTTAGATAAACGTTCCTTAAAATCACAAAAGACTGCTTGCTTACAAATATGCATACATATATACATGACTAGAGATTATTGACTAGGATTTTTTTAAATTTGGTGTTATGGGACTTGACCCAGCAGTGGGTAGTGCATCAACATGTACATGGCTATAGTATTGCCTATCATCCTATCCATTTGAATCAGAGATAGTTCATATACAAATACAAGCAAGGTTTAATGCACCCGTAGAGTATACTTGTTATGTGGGGATAATGGGAAATGACACTGCTGTCTTTTAAAAATGCTGGTTGACTGGTTGTATTTAGTTAGTACATGATACAAAACACTCATGGGAGGGTGGTTTTGGGCAACTGACCCTGAGCTGTCAATCCAAAGGTGTGGCAAAGAGCTGATTGACAAGCTGCAGGTTTGTAGATATGCAGAGACAATGCTGATGCTGGTGATGATGATGGGGTAACAAAGCTGATGTGCAATTCCTAAATTAAGAGAAGCATTTTTATCCTCATAGATGTTGTATGTGTACAGTGGGAAAAATGATGTAACGGGTTTGGAATGGAAAATAATTGAGGAAATTAGTGGACGGTGGGAGTAAAGAGACAGGTGAAGATTGCTGGAGTATAGCAGCAGGCCAGGATAAGAAAAAAGGGATCATCTGAATGGCAGAATTCTCATAGTTTAGGGTGCTGCTCCCTGTAGTGTTCTCTTTTTAGTTTAGGGCAGAGCTACTGACACTGTACTATGTTCTCACATGGAGTGGAATGAATGACAGTGGGCTTTATTAAAAACATATAAAGCTTTAGTTTTGGCTTAAGGAATCAGTAAAACTAACAACCTATTGCAGACCTGTAAAGAAAAAAAATGAAGCTACGAACTTTGTAAACATTAGGTAAAGTAAATAAACAGTGCAGAACTTACTTCCTATTGACAATAGCCCAGTCCTCAGTATAACTTCGTATACAGTCCTTGACATGGGGGTCCATTTCACTGCAAAGAGGGAAAATGCAATCAACTCAAAAAGCAAAAATGCACCAGGATTTTCTATTCTATAGAAATTCAGTTCAACTACAAATATATCTGCTTCAAGACAGTTACCAGGTTTACATGAAGCTTCCAATAGGACTACTGATATGTAGGAACAATTTGCAAACTACTTTTCAAAGTTAATGTATATATAGGTGTAATGTCTGCTCTATTAGCACACTTCTTCAATTAATGGAACATTCTAACTGCAATACAAGGGGCCTAATAATACATACTAGTCACAGTGGCCTAGAGGTTAGCACTCTAGTCTTTGCAGTGCTAGGTCCCAGGTTAGAATCTTGGCCAGGACACTATCTGCATAGAGTTTGAAGGTTTTCCCTGTGTTTGCACGAGTACTCCGGTTTCCTCCCACATTTCAAAAACATGCAGTTAGAATAATTGGCTACCCCCAAAAATGAGACTGTGTTAATGACATATGACTATGGTAGGGACATTAGATTGTGAGCTCCTTTGAGGGACAGCTAGTCACATGACTATGGACTTTGTACAGTGCTGCGTAATATGTTGGCACTATATAAATACTGGATAATATTAATAATAATAATGGAGAACTCATTACCTCTCTTCCGGTACAGATGACACCACTGTCCTGCATTCTCTGGGGGTGTACACCACCTCGACATCATCTGTAGGGAATTCATACAGATCTCGTAAAGGACCTGAATCCACGGCCACAGGGTGACTGATGAGATATTCCTCATAATCCACAGGGTCCACCACTTCTGTCAGAGGTACCTGAAAACACAAGATCCCAGAAAATGGTCATTTATTGAGTGGACAGATTTCCAAAGTCTTTACTTGTTCAGTATTCAACACAGAAATGTTTAAAGCTGGGTAGGATGACATTGTAGGCGGGTAATGGCCTGTATATTGTGACCCAACTCTTCAGTAACCACCCAAAAACAGCCAGGTGGTTACTGAAAAGTGCTGGGTTGTGCGCCCAGCTAAAAGGGGCCGGGGAGGAACACTGCTTATTGTTTTGATTACTGTTCAGTCATGACTTATTCATTTTGTTGCAGTATTTTAATATACAAATAAGCTGATCTAATAAACTGGGATACGTTTCAAAACTCATCTCTGGGCAAGTCTCATTTTTAACCCTTCCTCCACCCCAGTGGTCTCCAACCTATGCACGGACTCTGGACGGCGCATGCACGGGGAGCTGTGTCACTCAAAAGGGAAGACACTTCCCCTAGAGGGACGTCATCAGAGACACATAGCCAGCGATCCGTACAGGAGACATGATCAGCGGCTCTAGCTGCTGCGAACCCCCCCTGAGTGAGAGGAGAAGGACTCTGCTGGGGGCTGCACCCTGCTCCACCCCACATAATGAAAACCTTATTGCATCAATATTGCTGCTTTAAAAAAGATGGATAAACATGTATTTAAAACATATACCAATGGGCTTTATAAATGTGCTAAGTGCTTTACCAGCTTTGGGACTCTGAAAAGGAATAAAATGTGTGAGAGAAAAAAAAAAAAGAAGCCAATAGGAATGCCCCATTACGTGACATGTCTGAGCCATGTTACAGGCTCTGCTCCACAAAAGTGTTTTAAATGCTCTTTTATAAAGAAGATATTAAGATAATATTTTGGAAGTCAAGAGTACAATAAGTTTTGATGCCTTTAAGAGGCACTCAACTTCAAAAACTGGCAGGCAGAGTACAAAGGACTAGTCACCAGTATTGCCCGTGGTCTCCCTGCAGCTGATCTTGTTGCCATTACTGATTTCCTTTGTCTTGTTTTGCACTGTGTTTGCTATGGAAGAGGCCAGTTTAATAGAGGCAAGGCTTTCCTGGAGCAA
>NC_092865.1:6387396-6389061 GCF_032062135.1 Pyxicephalus adspersus
GTTATTCTGTATTGAATGCAATACTAAATAATTTGAAATTCTCACGGCACCCCTAGTGACGGCCGTACGCACCGACCTCACCGGGAACTCCCGGGATGACTCATCAGATGCAGAGGACACCGGCCGGAGGATGTGAGAGGATGGGAAAGACGAAGGAGGAAGCAGGGAGATCAGGTAACATTGTATTTACCATTGTTTTTCACTGTTTTAGCTACCCCGAGTGTGACTTGGGGGTACTGCTTTCAGCATCTTTTTTTTACCCCGAGTCACACTCGGGATTACCGCTGGGAAAGTTAATGTACAGTGCTGTGTAATATGTTGGCATAATATAAATCCTGTTTATTAATATTATGAATAATAATAATAGAAATTATTGCATATAATTAGCTATGAGACCAAAGGCACTATAACATTATAGGAAGTGCTCCTATATTTTAGAAAGAATTGAAAACAAATAGGTTTTTGTCAGGAAACCAGATTACAGAATGAACATTTCTGCCAAATCTTCACATTGTAAATTCAATCTCTCCCCACCCAAAAACTAATTTCAATTTGCCATTCTATAAATAGTTTAGATGCATATTATGATCATATGTTCCATATGTCTTCAGCTCAATTACTCCTGTGGGATTTAGGTAGTTTTCAGGCCAATACTATTGACAAAAAATTATAATACCACATTCTTTGAAAACTCACAGATGCATGGTGCGATCCCCCACCTCCTACGCTTAGGTTTTTGTACAGTTGTGGGGAGCCATATTGCCCTGAGATTTGCTTGCGTACCTCTGCGGCTACAGTCCTGTAATAAGAAAAAAAAAGAATAAGTAAACATCATTCATGAGGACTGGTGAGTTAAATTGGAACAATAAAGTTGGCTTTACATCACATCATGATGACATCATCAGCGTGTGGCCGGACTTCTCTTTTCACAAATGTGGAGAAGTGTGAGCATTCTGCATTTCATGCACAAAGTTCAGCACCAGGACTGAAAAAATGTAACATGGGCGCAGTGATCAATCTTCCATCTTTTAACAATATTAACACAAAACTGCAAAGAGACAATAGGTCTGATTTATTAAAGCTCTTCAAGGCTGGAGAGGATACACTTTTATCAGTGAAGCTGGGTGATTCAGCAAACCTGGAATGGATCTGGTCCAGGATTTAAAAAAATGCTAGCAAATGACTATGAAGAATTCCATTCCAGATTTGCTGGATCACCCAGGTTTACCTATGAAAATGTATTCTCTGAACCTTGGAGGGCTTTAATAAATCAGGCCCACTAAGTGGTCTTTTATTGCTGTTTTCAAGACTCACACTCCAAGATCATTCAGGGAACACCTAGCCATATCCAGTTAGGTCCATAAATATTTGGACAGAGACAACTTTTTTCTAATTTGGGTTCTGTACATTACCACAATTAATTTTAAATGAAACAACTCAGATGCGGTTGAACTGCAGACTTTCAGCTTTAATTCAGTGGGTTGAACAAAAAGATTGCATAAAAATGTGAGGAACTAAAACTTTTTTTTTTTACACAATCACTTCTTTTCAGGGGCTCAAAAGTAATTGAACAATTGACTCTAAAGCTACGTACACACGTCAGATTTTTATCGCCCGATAATCGGCATCGGCCAATTATCGGGCGAAAATCTGCCGTGTGTACAG
>NC_092865.1:6390815-6413486 GCF_032062135.1 Pyxicephalus adspersus
GACTACAGGCTGTTATTGCCAGCAAAGGGTTTTCAACCAAGTATTAGAAATTAATTTTTTATTTTCAGCTTTTTAATTTGTCCAATTACTTTTGCGCCCCTGAAATGAAGTGATTGTGTAAATAAAGGCTTTAGTTCCTCACATTTTTTGCAATCTTTTTGTTCAACCCACTGAAATAAAGCTAAAAGTCTGCAGTTCAACTGCATCTGAGTTGTTTCATTTAAAATTAATTGTGGTAATGTACAGAATCAGAATTAGAAAAAAAAGTTGTCTCTGTCCAAATATTTATGGACCTAACTGTACACTATGAGGGTTAAATTGGCTACAAAGGCCATTCATTTATTCACTCTTTTTCTTTTGTTTATGTGAGTTTGAAAATACACATTTTTTTTTTCCTTCGCAGAACCAGCCCGATGAGCGATTTCACAAAGGAGTTTTTTTTAAACTAAATCTGTGCTCACACATAACAAAGCAATATATTTCCTTTGATGCACCCATGGCTTTGGATTTCCCATATGACAGCACTGATTTGCTAGAGCTGGAACAGGGAGGATTACATTCTACTCCACAGATATAAAGAACGTGGAAGAGGGGCAAAAAAAATGTAAATATTTGCTGCTGGGGCAACACAAATCTGGTAATTTTTATTATTATAAATTGGATGTATATAGCGCCAGCATATTACGCAGCCCTGTACAATAAATAGGGGTTGCAAATGACAGACAGATACAGACAGTGACACAGGAGGAGGAGAGGAGAGCTTACAATCAAGACCCATTCATTTTTAACATCAAATCTTCTCTTAACATATGTGCATTTATATTATTTTCTGCATGTTGGTCTGTAAAGCATATTCTGTATTGAAATGCAAAAGACTTGAGATTGCTGCTGGGGGCCATTATGGATCAAGAAGGTGCATGTGGGCACTCAAATTAAATCTGTGCTGAAGAAACTCCATGTCCCTGTTTACTAGGTCTAGGTTCACACTGGTGGTGAGGTTGTGGTATGGTTACTACTTTCTCATGCCAGGAAACTGCTGCCGTATGGGGAGATGGTACATGGTAGTGCGCCCTGCGGCAGCACCATAGGGAATGAATAGGGGGCAGCAGTGAGTCGTACCAGTGCCGCCAGCTGTCATATGTGCAGACACCAATTCTCAAGAACCAGCCATGTGGTGCAAGTAATAGGGCGGCTGGCAGGGTGCCACCCATGGGACTGCACATGACCGCCTAATCCCAAAGCAGATCCGAACCTACCCTAATTGCACATAGCACCCAGACTTCCTAACCCAGGTCTGGTCTATCGGAAAATACCACGAAAGAAGAAATATCAGAAGATGTGTAATGTGGTTGATTCCTCAAGGGGAATACATTAAAAGGGAATATGTTATGATTAATTAAGAATTTCATTAATCTGCTCTCCTGAAAATCTACTCCTTGGGCTAAATTTGGATAACTTCAAAATTATTAAAAATTTACACAGCATAAACAAGTCATTTTAATATTTGTCATTATTAAAAAATTACCCTTGCATATCAACCTGGAGCCAGCGAGGATCTCCTTAAAATTATTTTTTTTTTTAATTTTGCTATTAAAACATCAGCTCCTATCTAATTCATCTCCCCAGCCCCTTTTAGCTGGGTCCACCACCCGTCACTTTTCACCACCTGGCTGTTTTTGGGTGGTTACTGATGAGTTGGGTCACAACATAGGGGCTGCCACCCACCTACAGCTTCTTCCAACCCAAGCTTATTGTTTGACGCGTTTCATAAACAATGTCCACTTCATCAGGGACTTAATTTGTATATTTATTAATAAGTTTGTTTCTGATGAAGTGGACTTTGTCTATGAAACGCATCGAACAATAAATGAGACTTTTTCATTGGAATTTTTGTCATGGTTTCATTGTTTTAACTATAAGTAAATTATTGTATTGTATAATAAATTTATGGTTTTATCTTAAACTGTTTGATGGAGATATTATGCCTTAAAAGTCTCGTTCTTTTCTACCTAGGATGTGCCAATATTGGTCTATTCTCTCATCCTTCTTTGGATTAATATTTGGTAGTAATTAGCGGAACTTTACCCAAAATAAAAAAAATACACTTACCTTTAATCCCGCAGATCCCTCCGGAGGTTTCTTCATTTGGGTCCCACGTTGTCCCGGTATCCGTCTTCAGCCCGGGCGCCGACATCTTCTCTTTTCTTTTAGGTTCTTCTTCCTGCATCACCCGATCTCTCACTGCGCAGGCGTGATATCGGGTGATGTAGATGGGGAAAAATATTGCCGATCTCACTGCACATGCTTGAGATCCGCAATTTTTTTCTTCCATTAAAGAAAGGGCTCCTTCTGTGCATGCCCTAAATCAGGGCATGCACAGAAGGAGTAGCCAAGAGCCCCCTGGGATGCGTGATGTAGGTATCCCAGGAGGCTTTGCACTCCCATTCAGTCTTGATTGCTGGGGGAAGGTGCTGCACCCTTTTTTAAAAATAAAATACAATATTTATGTTAAATACCAGGGTTGTCTACCCTTCTATGTAAAATAAAAATTTTGAGTTTAGGTACGCATTAATATATATTTTTATGACAACATGGTAATAGTCAGGCTGCAATCTGAAATACAAAAGAAAAGAAAAATACAGAGAGCCCTTTCTGGTGGAAATACCCAGCAGCTATCCAGGCACTAAGAATAAAATATCTATCAGAGAAAAATGCAAGAGCAGCAAAGAAGTCAATAGATCTTTGTGCAGTGCTGACTAATGGAATTCCTGTCCCAGCTCCGATGAAAAATGGCCAGAAACTGCGTATTTACTTTAAAAAAAAAGGAAAAGATATAACCACATAAATCTTATCCAGACAGATATACGCTGGTCAATAACGCAGTGTAAAGAGAGGAGGCACGGGGTAACCAATCATAAATCCGAACAGAGCCAGAGGACAGAGTGGACATCCGATAAGTCCTTTTGGCACGGTGTTTGATATCATTAGAAGCGCAATCTTTAAAGCAAACTTGTATTTGTCTACAGAAGGAAAAGTAAAAGGAGGGATGGTAAGCAGTCAGTACTTACCTCACTACTCCCATTCAGGTCAAATATGCTGGACCACCGGATATATATTCCAGTGTTCTCCACAGTCCCTTTTAGCTGGGTGCACCACCCGGCAATTTTCAGTTACCACCCGGCTGTTTTTGGGTGGGTCACAATACAATACCACCCAAAAACAGCAGGGTGGTTACTGAAAAGTTCCAGGTGGTACACCCGGCTAAAATGGGGCTGGAGAGAACACTGTTAAGTGATTCCCTATAATATCAAAAAGAATGCTACATCCCTATGATTTTATGACATGACAAAATTAGCAAAGAGAAGAGCCTTTCAGTCTTGAGTTGATCACATACCCAGAGAAGGCCAAATAGTAGGGAGTTTTTGGCAAGTTGTTGTTTGCCAGTTAAAACTCATTATTATTATTACACAGTATATATATATAGTGCCAACATATTACACAGCGCTGTACAACGTCCATATAGTCATGTCACTAGTTGCCCTTCAAAGGAGCTTACAATCTAATGTCCCTACCATAGTCATATGTAATTATTACAGTCTAAGGTCAATTTTGGGGGGAAGCCAATAAACCTAACTGCATGTTTTTTCAGGATATGGGAGGAACCCCACGCAAACACGGGGAGAACCTGCAAACTCCACGCAGATAGTGTCCTGGCTGAGTTTCGAACATGAGACCCAGCGCTGCAAAAGGCCAGAGTGCTAACCACTGAGCCGCCATACTCATGTTTATTGATACAGCTTGCCTGCCTCTATGATAACACTCAGCAGGCCTCTCCTTTGACGGGCTTTTTTCTTTTTTACTGTTAACCCTTAGGATAAGAGCACTAAGATTGTAGGACAATTTCTGTATGCTTCTGAAGAAGCAGGTAACTACAGGCAAAACGCGTCGCGTACATGCCTAAAACAAGTGTCCGTTTGTGGAATTCTGTATATTGCTACAACCTTTCCAAAAATTATATTTGTTGGTGTATTGTTTTGTTTCTTTTTTATGATTCATTCTTGTTTTATATGTTTTGGCCTTCTATGCTGAGTGAGTAACCTAGGGCTGAAAGGCTGTTCTACCTGCTAACTATTCCTATGAATATCATCATACCGTGTTTCCCCGAAAATAAGACCTACCCCGAAAATAAGACCTAGCACTTCCCCCCCCAACCTGCCCTAATATAAGACCTACCCCGAAAATAAGACCTAGTAGAAAAAGAAAAAAAAAATACCGAGCGGGAGACAACGGGCGTACACGGGCGTACACACTCCGGAGCCGCACAAGCCGATGCTTGCCTTGTAGTTCCGGCTCCTGTCACAGGCGGAGTGATATTACATGCACTTCGCCTGTCAGAAGCCAGGAACTCCGCTCGCGTCTTCTGATAAGGTAAGTTTTTTTTTTTATTTTAACCAGCACAATTACGGTATAAAAATAAAAAATAAAAATAAAAATGTGAGCAATCATTGCCCCAGCCACATTTTGTGCTGATTTTAGGTTTGTAAGGACAAGCTGGCTGATTTAATACAGTAACAGTGCAAGAAGAGAAATGCTGAATTCAGTAACCAATACCGGTAGCAATGAATCAATGAAGAGTTTAATTTACAATTGGGTCACCATATAAAACTCTCAAATGTACATTGTTCTACATGAATATGGTAAGCGTTTTTTTTTCATTAAAAAAAGTATATAAGACCTACCCTGAAAATAAGACCTAGTGTGTTTTTGGAAGCCCAAAAAAATATAAGACAGTGTCTTATTTTCGGGGAAACACGGTATCATTCAAAAAAACATGCAGTTAGGTTAATTGGCTTACCCCCAAAAATTGACCTAAGACTATAATAATGACATATGACTGAGGTAGGGGCATTAGATTGTGAGCTCCTTTGAGGGACAGCTAGTGATATGACTATGGACATTGTAAGGCGCTGCATATTATGTTAGAAAAAAACTGTATAATATAATAACATACTCATTGCCATTTCTGAGGGGTAACAATAAATTCCTCAAAGGAAACAAATCCAGTTTGTGTGCAGCTAATACCTTTGCAAACCCTGTTATTAAAATAGTAGTGACATCTTCACTGTGCTATACATTGTGATGAGTTGTGGGAGGAGCCTAGCAGCCCCACCCACTACAGGCTGCCTGCAGAAAACTACAAGAGGGGGCGGAGACAAGACTGGCAACACTGTACAAGAAGAGGAAGAAGCAGAGTCTGGTCTTTAACACAAGAAGCTGCTGCCAGGTGAATCTGGAAGAAATACTCAAATCACTCCAATATTGTATTAAGTATATACACGACTCACAGGTTTCAAAAGACCCAGGCATTAGGTTTAGTATGGCTGCTGCTGGATGAGGTTACAAGTTTATCTGCTTTGTATTAGGGTTTTCAACTAATAATAGTTCCCCCAGCTACGGAGATAATTTTTAACCTTCTTATACAGGACCTCCACCCATACAGAACTCACTGCCACCCCATTGTAAAATATTTGGCTAGATACAGATAAATGAGAACAGACAAATATCTCAGTATCTATGTGGTTTCCTGTGGTATATTACATGGTTGTACCGCAGGAAAACCACACTGTACCACATTTATTTTCTTTCTGTACAAAGAAAGAAAAAGTAAACAAGCAAAAAGCACGAACCCCTAAAATCTAAACAGATAGAAAGATTTTTTTTCATCCTCCTTTTCCTCTGTGTGTAGGATGAGTGACTTCCCGTTTTCTAGGGTTATAAAAAGAAAATTCCCGGTCACATGTTGATAGAGTCACCAAACGAGGGGAGATAATTACAGGTTGGGGATTCTTCGTGTAGCAGTTTTTTGTTTCTAAATGACAGAAAATTAAACCAGTGACTCGTTCTGGTAATTGTTTGGATCCCTCTTATGCATGAGAGCTTCAAAAGGAAAAAAGATATTCAAGAGCTTGTGGAAATCTGCAATCACAGACACACCGGAGATCAGTTATTATTATTAAACCGGATTTATAAAGCGCCACCATATAAAGCAGCGCTGTACATTAAACAGTGACACAGGAGAAGGAGAGGACCCTGCACCGAAGAGCTTACAATCCAGGAGTTTATTGTAAACGATCAGATCAGTGTGTGAAAGAATTATAACTTTGCTACTATGGTGCAGCCATATTTGATCATTACACACCTGATTTTTTAAAGGCCTCCAAGACTGGAGATGATAGATCTGCCTTTTTCATCCTTTTTAACATGGGGGAACCCTTAAAGAACTTTCAGGGTACCCCGGCTACAATTCCTATATCCACAGCTCACAGTATATTAGTGTGGTGGTCAGTGGGAAGAATTCCTCTTACATTGCTCGGCATTAGGAAGAATGTCACCCTTACAGATAGCCAAAAAGATCATTGGGGTCACTTAGTATGACCTGAGAGGTGCAAATTGTTCAAGGAACCCCCCGTAACCTCAGGAAGAACCTTATCCTATTTTGTGCAATTTTCCCCTTCTTTTAGATTGTAAGCTCTTCTGGGCAGAGTCCTCTTCTTCTCCTGTGTCACTGTCTGTATTTGTCAGTAATTTCAACCCCTATTTATTGTACAGCGCTGTTTAATATGTTGGTGCTATATACACACAGTTTAATAATAATAAAGATAATAGGGTTCCACTGAACCCTGGTTGAGAAATACCGCTATAGACTATCATAGGAGAACCTGGGTGATTCAACAAACCTGCATGGAGTTTGCAAGTTCTCCCCGTGTCTGCATGGGTTTCCTCTGGGTACTCGGGTTTCCTCCCACATCCCAAAAACATGCAGTGAGGTTAATTAGCTTCCCCCCTAAATTAACCTTAGACTGTATAAATGACATATGACTATGGTAGGGACATTAGATTGTCAGCCCCTTTGAGGGACAGCTAGTGACATGACTATGGACTTTGTACAGCGCTGCGTAATATGATGGCGCTATATAAATACTGTATAATAATAATATTAATAACCTGGATTGGATTTCCTATTATCATTTGCTTTTAACTACAGTATCAATAACCGCACAATACACAAGTTAAATGTCCCTAGAACAGGGACGCCAAACATTTCATGCACCAGTAGCCATTTGTGTACACCCCATTAACTCTCTTTGTTTATCAGTTCAATCACAAAGCAATGGAATACAATGGTCAGTCTCCTCCAATAAGAAAGAATTCATGTCATACCTACATTCTTTTTTAATATCTGGAAAGGCTTATAAACTAGAGCTTAAAGCGGACCTAAACAACCCTAATATATAAAACTCAGTATATATAAAGTAAAAATGTAACTGATTTTTTTCAAGACTGAATGGGAGTGCAGAGCCTCCTGGGATACCTACATCATGCATCCTGGGATACCTACATCATGCATCCTGGGATACCTACATCATGCATCCTGGGAGGCTCATTCCCATCCTGGGAAATAGATGCCGATCTCGCGCATGTGCAGTGAGATCGGTGTTCTTTTTTTCCTCCTTTACAGCGGGTTACGTCACTTGATCTCAGACCTGCACAGTGCGAGATTGGGTGACGTAGCAAGAAGACAAAAAGAAAACACGGAAGATGGCGGCACTTGGCGCGGAGACAAAGATTTCCAGGACAGCGTGGGACCGGATCAAGGTAAGGTTCAGGATCAAGCTGAGGGATCTGTGGGACTAAAGCTAAGTGTGGGTCTTTTTTTTTTTTTTTTTTACTTTAGTTCCTCCTTAAGATGTATGTCAAATATAAAGATAAATAACAAAGTATATTTAAAGTGTATGGAAAGGGTAAAAACTAAGTAGGAAAGTTTTTTTTTTCCCTAACTAACGAGTTTCGCCCCCTTTATTATACTCAGAACACTTAATTTTACCTCCTTTTATTATTGTGGTAACCGTTACCACTAATAAAGAAAGTTAGGGGAAATCCAACATTTGAGATGTCATCAGTGTAATAAGTGATAGAAGAGTCTCCAATGCTCTTTCTATTTTAGTGCATGGACAAATTAAAGAACGAAACATGATTTGGGATCGGCATTTTCAAGTAGGCATTTTTGGCAATTCTGGAGCTTTGGATAGTACAGCAATAACTACACATAATGGCATTGTGCAGTCATGGCAGCTTACGAATACTAACAAGTACTACAATGCTAATACATGGAAGAAAAATGTCAAAAATGTGTAAGACATATTCACTGGAACACTTGTGGGTCAACTTTATTCCGGTATGATTCACATTCCAACAATGTAAAACATTTATGGAATTCAAAACAGACATACATGGCACAGAATGCATTGCCGAGGGCAATACAAATACAAGGATGGTGAAATAGGGGCATATAAAGTGAATCTTGCTTTGCATCTGCAGATCACAATTTTTAAAATCAGGGTCACTATTATTAAGGCTTCCTCTTTGTGTCCTGACTGGGCCATGTCGATTCCTGGCATCCTAATCAGACCTGCAACTAACCTTTCCCCATCATACTTCACTCCCCAATGTAAAATCTGATGTCAGTGTTCTCCCTAGCCTCTTTTAGCAGGGCACTCCGCCCGGCACTGTTCAGTGACCAAATAGCTGTTTTTAGGTGTTTAATGAAAAGTTGGTTCACAATACAACGGCCACCACCCACTTACAGCTTCTACCCATCCAGCTAAAGAAAATCTATGGGGAGAATACTGCATATGCATACGGTTAGTATTCCACTGATAAAACCTAGTGATCCTGCTATGAAAGTCCTTGTTCATGTGCTAGTAAAAGGCGACAATGCTTAGTCCCTGTCTTCCAATAATGCTCATGCCTTTTCTATGATGGAGATTACAAGTAGTGGTTTTAACACATACTATATAGGCATGGTAGAATGTTGGTGCAAATGATCTGCCCTGAGTAATGCACAGGGATGGAAACTGGAAGAGGATGCAGGAGATCAATAGCTAATATGAAACTACTAATAGGTTTAGACCCAGTGGCAACAAATGCCCATGTGCGTCTTTCCAGCAGCCACCTACACGTCAGCATTTGCAGGTATGACAGTGAGTGGTACTAACCCGCTCACTGACACCCTCGTTCATTCTCCATTGGGTTGCTGCGGGGAGACGGTACATGTAGTGTCTCCCCTGGGGCAGGGGTTCTGTGGATTGAGGAAGCGATAACTGCACTGCGGCTGCAGAGTATAGCCTGTCATTTATTATTATTATTACTACACAGTATTTATATATTGCCCACATATTACGCAGAGCTTTACAAAGTGCATAGGTTGTATATGTAGTAGTAGTATAAAGCATGAAAAGGGATTCAAGACATCCTGACAGCTTGTATTTTTAATATCTAAATTAGCCAATAAAAGGCATCAATTGAACTTTATGGGGGGGGGGGCAAGGTGTTGAAGGATATTGGGGTTGAGGTTATGTGTTACAATATACAAGGATCTGGGGGACTATAGTAATATCTGGGGATTAAGTATTAAACTTTTCACTAGCTCACCATGTCCCAATGTCATTAACACAGAATAAGGCGAATTTTGGGGGAAAGCCACTTAACCTAAGAGCATCTTTTTGTATGTAGGAGGAAACCGGAGTACCCCGCGGAAACCCACACAAACACGGGGAGAACCTGCATGTTTGGGTTTACATCTACTTTAATTACACTGCAAGACTGCACTATGCAAAAACACAAACAAAAAATAAGACACGTAAAATCATCATCTATAGATGAACCATATAGTAGTCAGTGTAAACAGTTCCTAAGGTCGTTTCTAAAGTCACACAAGGACCGATCTATGAGAAATAAGCCAAGAGAAAAACATTCATTTTTATGGTCTGGTCCGAAACTGAATGAAGGATGAAGCTGGGCAATGATTATACCGGGACCTGGGTATGCTGTAATCAAAATACCAGGACCTGGGTATGCTGTTAAAATTATACCGGGACCTGGGTATGCTGTTTTAATATACCGGGACCTGGGTACGCTGTAATAAATATACCGGGACCTGGGTACGCTGTAATAAATATACTGGGACCTGGGTACGCTGTAATAAATATACTGGGACCTGGGTACGTTGTAATAAATATACCGGGACCTGGGTACACTATACTTATCTGGGGATCATGGCAAATGGAGATCAGGGGATAATGTTATGATTTACAAGTAAGGGTAATACAATAATTTTATCAGGATTTGGGGAGGAATTGGTTTATTATATTGGGGTCTGCGGGTCATGTGTTGAACGAATACATTTATATATATATATTTACTTCTTCATTGTATAATTTGTGTACAAATTTATAAATAAGTATGTAGGTTGCAGAAACATTCAAGAATTCAGAGTTTAAAGTGATTCAAGACCTTCTGGCAGCTTGTATTTGTAATAACTTAGTTAGCCAATAAAGGGCATCAATTGAAATGTCCTGGGGCACGGTGTTGAAGGATATTGGGGTTGAGGTGATGTGTTACAAAGTATAAGGATCTGATGGAACATATATTATCTGGGGGATTATTATTATATGAGGTTCATAGATTGTTTTGGGGTTTGAGATGATGTCTATTATATTGGGATTATATCAGGGTCTATGGGTGTGCATTGTTTTGTGGTCTCGGGGCCATTTTGCATTTTTTCAGGGTCTGAGGGTGTTGTGTTTTAGTGGGATCTGGGGGTCTGGGTGTATTATATTGGTGTATAGCTGCATTGTGTTGTATTATACTTAGGTCAGCGGGTGCTGTGGTGTATTATATTAGGGTACAGGTGTGCTGTGTTTTATATCTGGGTCTGAGAGTTTTCTCTTGGTATGTATTGGACTACAGGGGTACTGTGTTATATTATATTGGGATCTGGGGGTGCTGTGTTGTTTTATAGCAGGGTTTGGGTGTAACATATTTGGGTGCAGGGGTGCTGTATTGTATTATATCAGGCTACAGGGGTCATGTGCTGTATTATATTGGGGTCTGGGTGTATCTTGTTCTATTACATTGGGAACTGGGGGTGTGTGTTGTTTTATATGAGGGTTTAGGTGTAATAAATTGGGATACAGCGGTATTGTGCTGTATTATTTTGGGGTCTGGGGTGTTAGATTATATTATATCGGGGTCTGGGTATATTGTGTTATATTATATTCGAGTATAGAGGTGCTGTGTTGTATTATGTTGGGGTCTGGGTGTAATCTGTTGTTTTATTCTGGGGTCTAGGTGTAATATATCAGGGTACATGGGCATTGTGCGGTTTATTTCGGGGTCTAGGTGTACTGTGTTGTATTATATTGGGGTACAAGGGTGCTGTGTTGTATTATTTTGGGGACTGTGTGTGTTATTTTGGGGCACAAGGGTATTATGCTATAATATTTTGGTGTTTGGGTGTTAGATTATAAATATCAGGGTCTGGGTGTATTGTGTTATATTATATCAGGGTCTGGGGTGCTGTATTGTATTAGGTTGAAGTCTGGGGGTGTCCTGCTGGTATATTTTGGGTTCTGGGTGTATTATATTGGGGTACAGGGGCATTATACTGTTTTTTGGGGGGTTTGGGTGTATTGTGTTGTAATATATTTGGGTATAGGGGTGCTGTGTTGTAATATGTAGGGGTCTAGGGGTATTATGTTGTTTTTTTGGGGGGTCTGTGTGTATTATATTGGGGTACAGGGACATTGTGCTGTTATATTTTGGGGTCTTGTGTATTATATTGGGGTACAGGGGCATGGTGCTGTTTCTATTAGAATCTGGGTGTATTATATTGGGGTACAGGGGTATTGTGCTGTTATATTTTGGGGTCTGGGTGTGTTAAGTTGGGGTACAGGGGCATTGTGCTGTTTTTATTGGGGTCTGGGTGTGTTATATTGGGGCACTGGGGCATGTTGTTGTATAATTTGGGGGTCTGGGTGTGTTATATTGGGGTACAGGGGCATGGTGTTGTATTATTTTGGGGTCTGGGTGTATTATATTGGGGTACAGGGGCATGGCGTTGTATTATTTGGGGGTCTGGGTGTATTATATTGGGGTAAAGGGGGCATGGTGTTATATAATTTGGGGGTCTGGGTGTGTTATATTGGGGCACTGGGGCATGTTGTTGTATAATTTGGGGGTCTGGGTGTGTTATATTGGGGTACAGGGGCATGGCGTTGTATTATTTGGGGGTCTGGGTGTATTATATTGGGGTACAGGGGCATGGCGTTGTATTATTATATTGGGGTACAGGGGCATGGTGTTGTATTATTTGGGGGGTCTGGTGTATTATATTGGGGTACAGGGGCATGGTGTTGTATTATTTGGGGGTCTGGCTGTATTGTTTTGCATGTTCGGGTCTGGGGGTGATGTATCATTCTCTCTATGGCTCTGGGGGTGCTCTGGTAAGTATTTCAGTCTCGGGGGGCCGGCTCAGGCTCCCCAGTTGTCCTGTCAGCCCCCCCTCCATTGTCCCAGCACATAGCCCGGGGAGGTGGGGCAGGTCTGGGGGGTTTCAGGCTCCATACAAAGACAAACAAGCGGGATATCAGGCCAGAAAGAGAAGAAAAGAGGCCAGGGACAGGTCGGAATCCTCCTCAGGAGAGGAGAGGGAAGGACGGCGCGGTTACCTGCTGATTTTCTGGGCGAAGGCCCGGCGCTCCGCCATGTCCGCTTCTCCGAGCGGCTCCCCTCCCCGCTGACAGAGCACACAGTGCGCCTCTACTACAGACAATACGGCCACCGTCTGCCCTACGGTATCGCACACTGCCGCCGCCTACCGCAATACCCTCTGTAGCTGCGCACTTCCTAAGAGTGGGAATGGATTTTGGGAGGGGGGAATCTTCTCTTATCTCATAATAACATCTATAATAATAATCATTGAAATAATATTATAGTAATAATAATAAAAATAATAATAATATTAATAATAATAAATAGTAACAAAAAGATGATACATGATAAAAGAAAATAAGAAATTCCATAACAATGATCAACAATTATTTTTTTATTGATTTTTAGAGCTGAGTAGGATTTGTAACTGTTCCATGTAAAGTGAAACTTTGTATCGCTATTGGTAAATTTCACTATTATTAAAAATAGCCAGGAAAAAGAACAATCTTTTATCTAGTTGCCAGTTTTTTGATAAAAATGTACATAAATTAATACCTTTATTTCTTACTTTTATATAAATCAGGGGAAAAATAAAAAGGGCCAGCCAGTTTTTTTCCTTTCTATGCTTCATCTGAGATTTCCCTTCACTTCCTGTCCTAGAGAAGCCAAAGGAAATGAGAGGTGATCACATGATCAGGTGTCCCCATAAAAGAATTTCCCCTTACTAAATTTCTGTCTCAGTGACACAGTTCACTGCTATAAACAGGCCTCTATTTATAAAACAGGGAATCTGACATTCCCTCAAACATTCCCTGGAGGCAATCTTCCAGATCCACGTATTTTAGTGGCAGTAATTGATTCCCACAGGGAAATGTTTGAGGACACAATCAGACCCATCATTATTACAGAAAGGGGCAGGTGATATCCATTCTACAATAATCCCTCCTACCTTGGCTGACCACGTCTGGAATATGCAATCCAGTTTTGGGATATTGGGGAATTGGAGAGAGTGCAGAGAAGGGCAACTAAACTAATAAAAGCAATGGTGGAGCTCAGCTATGAGGAGAGATTAGCTGAAATGAATCTATTCTCCCTTGAGAAGAGACGTATAATGGGGGATATGATCACCATATAGAGAACTCTCACTGTAAGATCATTACAAAGCACAAGGGGGCGCTCTTTGTGTCTGGAGGAAAAGAAGTTTAAGCTCCGGATAAGGAAGGGATTCTTCACTGTAAGGTCTGTGATAATGTGGAATCGGCTCCCTCAGGAAGTAGTTTCAGCAAGTTCTATAGATTGCTTTAAGCAAAAGCTGGATGATTTCTAGAAGCAGAGAATATAACTGGGGATTAAGGATTTAAAGTAAAAATAACAGAGACTGCTGATCCAGGGAACATCGGATTGCCTCATGGAATCAGGAAGGAATTTTTTCCCCTGTTGATGCAAATTGTACCAGGGATTTTTTCCTTCCTCTGGATCAGCTCTGTCCATAGGATTTTGTATCTGGGATATGTTTATTTCCCTAGTGATTGAACTTGATAGATTTATGTAATTTTCTATACTATTTACCTTTCTTATCTCTCCAGGTGTCTGGCCAGATTACCCGGCAATCCCAGCTTTCCCTGCACATGCCGGGAATAAATGAACGCAGCAGGGAGTCATCCCAGCCAATCAAGATGATCAAATATCATATTTGGGAAGACAAGAAAGAAGAAGATGGCACTGCCCTACAATAGATTGAGGACAGGTAATTATCACGGGTTCAGTTCTGATTTAATGAAAAGATATTTAGCTGAGATATCAAGCAATATTGATATATTGGAACTTAAAGAAAAAAACAATAATTATCCATCCGGGGTTTCTACAAAAATCAGTGGCAATACTTCCATCATGCTGCTGTTGGTTTAATGATAAATGATTGGAATGATGCCATGTTAACCTTGCAGGGCAATAAAGAATTCTGTTGTTGATGATAATAATTCTGTTGATGATAATAATAATAATAAAGATGTAATAACATGTAATTTATGAAATGACTGTGTATCATAAAGGATAAGTAAGAGCCAAGTCTGTTCCTGCTTTGTGTGTTTCTTCCAGATCTGCGCATTATTCCACAGTCTTTGCTGGAACTTCTTCTAATAATGACCAGTCAAAGCTGCAGTCTCCACTTGTGCAGGGTGACTGGTCTTGTATCCGCCCCCTTTGTAGTGGGTGGAGTTTGTCAAGCCACTCCCACAGCTCTGCTCAGGGTATATACAGCACAGTGATAATGTCTCTGCTACTATTACATGGGGATCCCTGACTTTAAAGATGCATTTGGTTCACACAAAGTGGATTTACTTCCTTTGTGACTACTGTGGAATATAATAAACGTATTCTGTGCATAGATTTTTAATTTGATATATAACTTGTTTTTGTCTTTTCTCCCCATCAGCAGTGCCAGGACTGAGCACTTTACCCCCCAGGGCAAAAAGGGAAGCATGGCCTCCCCTCTGTAAAGTGCTTTTACAGCAAAGTTTGCAGGCTTTGCCATTTTTGCCCCCACCCCACCTTCCTTAAGTGCCCATGACAGCCACCACATTTGCAGGCCCGGCCCTGAGACATTGGAGACATTTATTGGATGAAACACTAACTAGATTAGATTTCTCTGCAGCCTGGCCATAATCACTCCTTGTGCTGCATTTTTTAGTATTAATCGAGAAGGGCACTGAGGCTCCCTAAAGATTGGCAGAGGGAATCTCTATGTGGCAGCCCCATAGCAAATTAATAGGTGCGGCAGTGGGTGTTACTCGTACAACTCATCGCTGCCAACTGTCACATGTGCAAAAGCGGCTTCTTTAAAATCCAGCGCTGCCATGTGTTTGAGCAGCTGGCAAGGTTGCCCAAGGGAGATCTGAACCTGCCCATATTCTGAACACCTGGGCGGAGCTGGGAACACAAACAGAGATCTCAATGTCGGGGTTCCTAAACATCGACGCCATGCAAGTTAACTTGTAAATCAATTTCTCAGCACAGTGCGACATTGGGTGATGGGAAGAACCCGTGAGAAAGAGGACTGATCGAAGTTCTCTCCAGAAAAGAGAAAAGCCAAGACAGCGTGGGACTTGCTGGGCTCATTTTGTGTAGTGAAGGAGGGCTTTCACTGGTTAAAGGGTTTTTTTTTGTTCATAAAAGATTTGCTTTAAAGGGTAACATTGAAAATACTTTCAAATAACATTTTTGGATGTCCTAAAATTGTACAGAAGGTAGGTGGTGGGGGCAGGTGACATGGGGCGTGGCAGGTGTCACGTGAACTCTCTCCTGGCAGATGCCCACACTGGCAGCTGCTCTGTCCACTTCATCATATTAACATAGACACGCCTCTTCTCTCCTCCTTCCACGCCCACTTTATTAGGATTGACACCTGGCTCCTCCCTCATGCTTGTGACTAGCCCGCCTCTTCCCTCCTCATTCCACGCCCTCTTTATTATGATTTACATATGGCTCCTCCCTTGTGTTGGGACTGACCCGCCTCTTCCCCCCCCCTCATTCCACGCCCACTTTATTATGATTGACACATTGCTCCTCCTTCGTGTTGTGACTGCTCCACTTCTTCATCTCCTTTTACCACGCCCACTTTAATATGATTGACACATGGCTCCTCCTTGTGTTGTGACTGACCCGCCTCTTCCCTCCCATTCCACGCCCAATTTATTATGACTGACACATTGCTCATCCCTCGTGTTGTGATTGGTCAGCTACTTCATCTCCTTATTCCACGCTCACTTTATTGTGATTGACACATGGCTCCTCCCTCATGTCTGTGACTGGCCCGCGTCTTCCCCCTCATTCCAACGGCCACTTTATTATAATTGACACATTGCTCCTCCCTCTCGCTTGTGACTAGCCCCGTAACCTCAGGAAGAGGTTCGCAGTTGCTATGTGACCTATTGGTGACACCACAAGCCCCTCGGCGCCCTCCAGTGGCCTATAAAGTACGTGCAGTACACAGCTCCTCCTCATCTCGGAAGTACACAGAGGCTGCAGCTCGGGGAGGCGGACGGTAACAACATCCGGCCGTGATAAGGGGTAGCCGGGGCTCGATCTGGCTCACACCGGGCACCCTGCATGGTAATTGCGTGGGGGAGAGGAATGACTAACATGTCCGTATTCAGGGTCTGTGAGGGGAGAAGAGCGCCACCTATCTGTCCTGCGGGGATAAACAATGTATCAATCTGGAATCAGCTGGTATATACACTCAGATACATTGTATTACTATTGAGCCTTTATAGAACAGCGACCCCTACTGGCAGTGATCTCTGGTGTTCATTCACCAACCTTCTAAATGGGCCCCAATAAACCCAAATGTTTATTACCAGTACATTTCTGGCTGTGCTGTGCCTTGCTGTGATAGCTTTTCCATGATATTAAAATACTATTTGAGACATTATCAGCTTTGTCAGACAATACCGCCTCCTGATTGGTCCGTGTCCACTCTGATACAATGTATACAATGGACTGCATTCATTATACTGTTGGTTATAATAGAGAACAGCGCCCTCTGCTGGGTATAAGCCTATTCAATGTAACCCTGTGTTAAGTGAAGAGCGCCCCCTGCTGTGACATGGCATTTACACAGTTTCAAAGTATATGTATTGATTGTGCTTGACAGCTCTGCACTCCATTTCCCAGCATTCTTTTGGCTCCAGGAGCATTATGGGTATGTGGTGTGGTAGATGCCTGTGCTGGGAAGTGTGGAAGTTGCAGATCTGGATAGTGGGGAAGTTGCAGGCGGTGAGTCATGTGCTACTTTTCCCTTTTCTGGAGTGTCTGTTCAGCTGTTAGGTGGAGATTAGGAATTGGCTTTCATCATTATAGGGATGGAGTTGATATTGGGAGATGTATGGCGAGCTTGCAGATCAAGGTGCTTTGATGTGGGCTATATAAAATAGAAGTTGGGGTGGGAGGGGGATTCATCATCATCCTGCAGCTTTTGTAAGAACTTTGAATAATCTCGCATCTGTGCAATAACATGAAATAAAAGCATTGGTGCACTTTATTTTAAATGCCACCCTAATGCCCCTTGCTGGCCAACCTATGGTGCATCTCATGGCTGCAAATGTATACAACTGCTTAACCTTGCTGCATGGCATTGCATGGGGCGATTCGCATGTATTCACATGTATAGAGATATAAAAGTAGAATTATTGTTGGAGTTTTTCGTAATCTTCTATTTATTGCACTTGTATCTACTAGATAAACACAAACTGCATTCCTTGTCTTAAGTAGATACTTAACCTTTGGCTACTCTCCATGTATCATTGTTATTGTTCTACTATGCTATAGTGTTTTCTTTTTCCTTTTTCAGTTTATCTGTACAAACTCCTAAAGCCTAGTGTAGATGATCTGTTTATTTTTCAGTGTGATCAAGCTGATCTTAGGATAAAACAGCAACCAGTCAATTATTAGAGAACAGTTTTTGGCTTTTGGGTGTGATTGGATCGGTCATGTTAGTAAATAATGATCAAAAGTACAAAGTTTTCTCTTTTGTACAAATAGAGTGCATTGGGTAAGAATCTTGAATGGGTTGTAGGAAGAATATCGTACATGTGTGATGTGTTTATGGGTATTCTAATCAATTACAAACTGGCCATTGGATCTGCATGTGTGTTCACTGCATATAGGACGGAATTTCCTTTACTTTATACCCCCTTTACCTTCTTGTTTTCTGGTCTGTAAATTTAACCCACTTATGGTTTTTGTTAGATCAGTTTAATAACTGCACAGATTTACCTTTGGATTCTGCTAGATTTCTTGTGATCTGATAATTTTCTGTACAATATTCCCAGCTATTGCTGAGGACTACAAAACCTTTCCACCTATGTTTTTGAGAAGATGATGTGTGTTTGGGAAGGGGTTCCATTGTCCTGTGCTTGGGTGGCAGGGGTGCATTTCCACAGATAGAGTACATATAGTAATACAGGAAGTGTTAATGTCAGAATCGGGTGAATAAAATGGAAAAAGCTTAAAAAGAGAACAAATACTACAAATACATTAGTATAATATCAAAGGCGAAGAAGAAAGGGAAAGATAGGCTTTTAAGGCATGGGTGAAAAAAATTGTATTTGTGTGTATGTATGTATATATGTATATGTGTGTATATATGTGTGTGTGTGTATATATATGTGTGTGTGTGTATATATGTGTGTGTGTGTATATATGTGTGTGTGTGTATATATGTGTGTGTGTGTATATGTGTGTGTGTGTATATATGTGTGTGTGTGTGTATGTGTGTGTGTGTATATATGTGTGTGTGTGTGTATGTGTGTGTGTGTATATATGTGTGTGTGTATATATGTGTGTGTGTATATATGTGTGTGTGTATATATGTGTGTGTGTATATATGTGTGTGTGTGTGTAAGTACCTTACTTACTCTAATTCTATATTCTCCTAATATTCCTGGGACTTATAAACCCATATATATCAAGCACCAGTACTAAACATCTTAAGGATCCAGGGCCATTTCAATGTGGATATGTCCTTATTACTCTTACCTTGTTTTTAAGCATCAAAAAAAATTGTCCTTTTACTTTCAATGCATCCAATGTCATGATCCCAATATTCCCCTGAAGAAGCCAGGGGAATATTGGGATCATGACATTGTGGTGAAACACGTCGGGACATGAGATAAGCTCAAAATTTTGAGATATATAGATTTATATTTGCTTTGTCAACACTTTGTTGTAGTTTCACATATAGACTAGGAGTGTTGGAAATAGAACAACCTTGTCTCTCCGTCTGTCTATCTATACACAAATTTTTTTCACCTTTGCCTTAAAAGCCTATCTTTCCCTTTCCTCTTCTCCTTTGATATTTAATACATTTTAGACTTGGCAAACAATACATCCTAGGTAACTTTTTCAAAAGAAGAACAATCCCATACAAGCCTTCCTGATAACATCCTATTTCTAAAATACATTAGTAGTATGTTTTGCCGGACCAATATCCCACTCATCTGTATGTTGCCATCAGTGGTAGATGTGAGTTGGAGGTTTTGGGATTTATGGGTAGCATGGTGGCTCAGAGGTAGCACTCTTGCCTTTGCAGCGCTAGATGCCAGGTTCGAATCTCGCCCAGGACACTATCTGCATGGAGTTTGCAGGTTCTCCCTGTGTATGTGTGGGTTTCCTCCAGGTACTCCGGTTTCCTCCCACATTCCAAAAACATGCAGTAAGTTTAATTGATTTTCCCTCAAAATTGACCTTGGACTACATTATTAACATATGACTATGGTAGGGACATTAGATTGTGAGCTCTTTTGAGGGACAGTTAGTGACAAGACTATCGACTTTGTACAGCACTGCGTAATATGATGGCGCTATATAAATACTGTATAGTAATAATAATGGTAAAGGATGAATGGGTGATTGGTTCTAGGGGGTGAGAGCTTAATGGGGAAGAGGGCAGGCAGGAAGTTCCGGGGGCAAAACAGGCAGGGGGTGTAGGAGAAGTAAAAGGATAACCGCAGCGGCAAGGGGGCATGATGACCACAGTGGTGGGAACATTTGGGGCAGTAAGCATTGGCCTATATCGGGGGTCGGCAAAGTTTTATGGCCACTAGGCCATTTATGGGGTGGGTGGGAGCACACTAGGCCGGACCCTGAAGTGAAATCCCTCTCCTCCGTATGCATTGCAGAGGAGAGGGATTTACCTTCAGGGAGCTTTCCCTATTTACCGCGGTGGCGGAACTGCAAGGGGGCGGCACCAGAGCTCTGGCGGCTTCGGAGCTCCAGCACTGGTAGTTCCTCACCCCACCTGACTGATCCGCCGGCAACCCGTGTCTCCGGAGCCGCGGGTTGCCGGACGGCATTAGGCTGAATTGGCCAGGGGGCATTAGGCGAGAATGAACTACCGGCTGGGCCGTTTCTGGCCTAGAGGCCAATAAAACGTACATTGGTGCTCTTTAACACTACAAAATGTATAGTTTGTTCTCCCTAGAAAGCATAGGTTGAAACCAGGCAGGCAGGAGGTAGAATGTACATATGTTGGCAGCTAAACAGTATTGATGGCTTGCTTGGAGTCTGAATCTGTTCAGATCAACACAACGCCTTGTGGGCATTCACAGCCCAAGTCATGCCAGCTTGTTCCATCATTACATACATATCATATGATCATAGAATGAATTTAAAACCACCAAGGTGTTACTACACTGTGCTAATAGAAGGGAGCAGGGTGGGGTTGGAGAAAGTGACTAAGGCTTTGACAAATGCTAGAATTCCATTGCCAGAGCCAGTCATTAGTAGTACTCTGTCTGTTGTTTGCCTGTTACCATAAGTGATTACCAATGATCATTTCAGCGGGAATTATTACCCACCTTAAGTGGTAGTTGCTAGCCTCCCATCTATGGTGGGTGGCCTAATTTATTGTATATACACTTGCTTGGAGAGGGTATATGATCCCCTAATGTGGTGTGTGTGATATATGCTGAGATGGTCCACTCCAAAGCACTGTTCCCCCGACCCCTTTTAGCTGGGTGCACCACCCAGCAATTTTCAGTAACCACCCGGCAGTTCTTGGGTGGTTCCTGAAGAGTTGGGTCATAATAGAGGGACCATCACGCACCTACAGCTTCTTCCCCCCCTCCCCTCTAGCTTATGACTGGCACGCATTACAGTTCTTAGATTTCTTCATCCAAAGTCGCCAGCATTACCATCACTCTGATTTACACATGCACTTGTATTAAGTAGCATCCTTCACTTTTGTCTAAATACAGCTTTCAGCATACATATTCCTGCCTACATGGAGGAAGTGAATCTTCTGGGTAATTCATATTTATGATTGCTCCATTTGTCTTTTTGTAGCTTTGTTTTTGCACTTTGTTTGCTGTAAGTATGGTGAATCAGCACAGTTTTGTTCTGTTTTTACCACGTGTTCTAGGATGGTGTAAGATCAAGCAGTTTCATTTCCTTAATGGACTGAGCAAAGCTTTGCCAGTGATAAACTCTTGTGACTTGCGAATTCTTCATTATTTTTATATCTGACCCAGTCATTATACTTGCTAGGTGACCTTGGATTGGCCTGCGAGATAATACTTCCCTTTCTTGTAAGTCATTGCAATGTTAAAGCTCAACAAGAATCTTTTGGTAGTTCAAATAAAATGTAATTCTTCCAAACCTTTTCCTACCATAAACATATTTTAGTTATTTTTTTCAAAGAATTCTGCAGCCATAGAGGGATTCTCCTTGTGATCCTGACCTATAAAGGACTCTTCTTTCCATTTTCATACTGCATTAAGAAAATACCTGCATTCACTTGCTGCTTCCACATGGTGATAATGGTGGATAATGTATCTGTAGTTTCTTTGTACAGCAAGCTGGCTTCGCCATGGATATGGTGCTGCAGCCAGACTCATCATTCCCACCTACCCTCCTACCTACCCACCTCTCCTCTTCTGTAGTTCTCCTCATTGGCTTCCATTTCACTTTGGAATAAAATTCAAGCTCCTGTGCTTTGCCTTCAAATCCCTCCACAGTTCTTGTCCCACTTACCTTTCTGACCTTTCTGGCCACTCTCTTCTCCCCTCCAATGACCTACTAATGACTTCCTCACTCATAACCTCATCACAGGTGAGGCTCCAAGACTTTTCTAGAGCTGCCCGATCCTCTGGAATGGTCTTCCTCGTCCTATTCGGCTTGCTCCTACCTTCTGCTCCTTTAAAAGAGAACTCGAAACCCAACGCTTCAACCTCACCTACCCGTCTTCTTCTGTCGTCTAAACCCTCACTACTTCCCACCATTCCAAATCCCCCTCCTATTGTGTGATACTTCCCCCACCTCCTAGATTGTTAGCTCTTCGGGGCAGGGTCCTCTCCTCCTGTGTCACTGGCTGTATTCGTCTGTCATTTGCAACCCGAATTTATTGTACAGCTCTATGTAATATGTTGGCGCTACATAAATCCTTAATCCTTTAATGATAATAATAATAATGTGGACAACCATAGAGGGGTAACAACACAAGAGCACAACTGAAAGCCAGTTGTCACCCAATATCCAGAAATGTTTAAGTGAGGACCTTTATGACCATTCATCAGGGAGAGTTTTTAAACCAGAATTGCAGCAATAGCTTGGTGTTTAACGCTG
>NC_092865.1:6414045-6416281 GCF_032062135.1 Pyxicephalus adspersus
TTCAGATATTTACCTCTCCGGACTCAGCAGAGCATGGGTTTATTTTCAAGCGGCGAATATGGAAGCCAGTGCCTCGGATGATGTAGACAAACTGAAGTCTAGGTTTTTATCTGCATGGAATAATGTGAAATATAGTGAGTACATTTTTTAAAATTTCTTGGTCAGGATCCCTATTCAAATAGTAAATGTTTCTAATGGAGCTTTACTTTCTGCCCCCCTCCCTTCTCAATGTATTTAGAATATAATACTTGTTTTGCCTGGGGGATGATCTAAAATGGAATTACTTACTCCTTTACTCCATGGTCCTGCAGTCCTTGGCTAGTCACTCACCTGTCCTATAACTGAATATATTGCCATTTTTTTCAGCCATGATGGTTTACAATGCAGGACCGGTGGCTTTGCTTTGCATGTAATGATGTAGGTATGTCCGCCTTCTAGCTCTGTAGACTGGATGAACAGACTAAAGTGTTTGGGATTGTGGAGTAACAAAAGTAATCCTCTATTAATCCTCTATTTATTGGATCCAATAAAACAGGTTTGCATATTTGTTCCAGAGAAGTAAGTTTTTCTGGTTTTCACTTTTTTTTCCTTTATTCCTTAAGGTTGGGTTCTGAAGACAAGAACATATTTTAGACGGAATTCACCCGTGTTTTTGCTTGGGAAATGTTACCACTTTAAACTTGAAGGTGAGGTTCAGATATTTACCTCTCCGGACTCAGCAGAGCATGGGTTTATTTTCAAGCGGCGAATATGGAAGCCAGTGCCTCGGATGATGTAGACAAACTAAAGTCTAGGTTTTTATCTGCATGGAATAATGTGAAATATAGTGAGTACATTTCTTAAAGTTTCTTGGTCAGGATCTCTATTAAAATAGTAAATGTTTCTAATGGGCCTTTACTTTCTGCCCCCTTCCCTTCTCAATGTATTTAGAATATAATACTTGTTTTGCCTGGGGGATGATCTACAATGGAATTACTCCTTTACTCCATAGTCCTGCAGTCCTTGGCTAGTCGCTCACCTGTCCTATAACTGAATATATTGCCATTTCTTTCAGCCATGATGGTTTACAATGCAGGACCGGTGGCTTTGCTTTGCATGTAATGATGTAGGTATGTCCGCCTTCAGTCTATTCATCCAGTCTACAGAGCTAGAAGTGTTGGGATTGTGGAGTAACAAAAGTAATCCTCTCAAAATTTCCATTTCTCCTATGTTCCATGTTTACCTTTTATTCCCTGCCTGTTCTGCCATCAATAACCAAGTAAGATTTCTGCTAGAGTGGAGGCGCCACATCCTTTGTGTTGTGACTGCAAGTTTTTGGAGTGTGGGAGGAAACAGGAGTACCTGGGGAAACCCACGCAAACACGGGGAGAACCTGCAAACAAAGTCCATAGTCATGTCACTAGCTGTCCCTCAAAAGAGCTCACAGTCTAATGTCCCTACCATAGTCATATGTCTTTAATACATTCTAAGGTCAATTTAGGGGAAAGCCAATTAACCTAACTGCATGTTTTTGGAATGTGGGAGGAAATGGGAGTACCTAGAGGAAACCCACATAAACCCGGTGAAACTCCATGCAGATAGTGTCCTGGCTGAGATTCGAACCTGAAACTTAGTGCTGCAAAGGCCAGAGTACTAACCTCTGAGCCACTATATTCAGAATATGAAGAATCCATGAGTATAAAGCTAGTTTTATAAATCTGGTTGGGAATTCAGTTTTTGTGCCCTAAATAGTAAATGGTCTTTTGCTAGCAACCGAGCAGCACACTTCACCGGATCTATCGCCTCCCAAAAATGAATAAATATTCAGACCAGTGGCATAAAATGTTCCAATATGGGAATACTTGATAAAACTAAACCTCCAAATGTCACTAATCAATTAATGCACAAATTGTACTCGTTTGCAATTAAGAATCATTCTTCCTAATTATATCAATTATTGTAGTTGTAGTTGTGCTACTTTTCAAAAGAAAGTGGATCCAATAAAACAGGTTTGCATATTTGTTCCAGAAAAGTAAGTTTTCTTGGTTTTCACTTTTTTTTTTCTTTATTCTTTAAGGTTGGGTTCTGAAGACAAGAACATATTTTAGACGGAATTCACCCGTGTTTTTGCTTGGGAAATGTTACCACTTTAAACTTGAAGGTGAGGCACAAAAGATGCTGAGAACATTCTGATCCTTGTTCACAGGAAGTATGAAATGTTTCTGAAATGCCATTTACAACCTATTTCAGTTCCAGC
>NC_092865.1:6416831-6418648 GCF_032062135.1 Pyxicephalus adspersus
TTTTTCCTGTGGACATAATGGTAAGGGAAATTGGCATCTAGTTTTTGGCCTCCTGTATTTCTGTTCCGGGGGCAACTCAAAACTTTAGATGGCACCACAAACCGTTTTCCGACAATGAGCAATGAACATCTTGTCGTCAGAACAAATTGAGGGTCAACCTCCTTGAAAGGTGCAGATGTCTCCCCCCCAAAAAAAGAATTGACATATTTGAAACCCCTCAATTCTGTCCAGGAGAAAAAAAAAAGCTTTTGCTTTGGGTACACTTCTTCTTTCCAGACCCATTACATAGTTTGGAAGACCATGGAATCATGAACTTTGGAACAAGGATTTGTCTTGTTCATCTCCTTCCATCTGTGCACAGGCATTTGAAATCTACATTGTGCATGGATGTGTTCAGATTGTGCATGCTGCTGTGAGTGAGGTGAGGACATTTGTCTTTGGAAAACATTCGTTCAATGCAGTTCGGTGTGTTTGATCTAATCCTGGTAATACAATGATGGAAGGAAACCCTGTTGCCNGAAGATGGAGAGGGGGCTTTGCTAGTGAACACTTCTTCCTTGTGCAGTGATATTTTCTAATGAATAAACAGTTATGGATGGGAAGAACTGCAAGAAAGCTCTTAAAATACTTAAATCTGTGCTTTTAGCTAAATTTGTTGATAGCTGCAGGGTATTTCTAACTGGCATCAGCTTTTGGCTGCACATAGATGTTTGCGCTTGCTGCCTACCCTCTCATCTCCCACTGTTTGCCTCCTATTCTACTAATGGACCCAAAAAAGATAGCGGGCCAGCTGTTAAACCTACCAATTGGTTTAAAAATCTGCCACTCTTAAGATTTTGGACTTTGGGGAGCCATGTGTGTGTTTTCTTTATTAGGTTACTGTAATTGTAAGATGGGGTGCTGAGAAGTTCCTGGCTTTGCCACCTTCCAGATGAAACAGAAAAATGAGTGTGGGGGCATATGACAGCCTAATATCTTAGTATGTAACCATGCAATTATCAGGTCTTTGCAATTATTAAACCATTTTTTTCTTTTAGTGAGAAGCTGTGATGGCAGAGGCACAAGAACGTTTCACCTTGTTGGGCATTACGGGCCATCATGAGGATTTTGTTTCTCCAGGGAAGTCGGCACAGGACATTCACACTGAGATGTCACAAACACTGGGGGAGTGGTGTCCTTCCTACAGTACTGTCAAAACCTGGATATCTCGTTTCAAGACTGGGCATTTCACCGTTGGAAGATGACCCCGCAGTGGATGCCCCCCAACCTCAACTGACCCGGCAACCTGCGATGCTGTCCATGAGCTGAATATTGGGGACCGGCGAATATCCACAAAAAAGATGGCCCAGATACTTGACATCTCACGGGAGTGTGTTGGGTTTGGTATCACCACTATCCTAGACATGCGCAAGCTTTCAGTGAAGTGGGTGCCAAAACGTTTGAACAGTGATCAGAAGAAGGAACAAGTTGAAGCATTCTAAGTGGTTTTGGCTCATTTTGAAGCTGCACAGGACTTTTTGGCTAGGTTAGTGACTGAGGATGAAACCTGGCTCCAAATCTATGATCCTGAAACCAAGGAACAGTCAAAGGAATGGCGCCACAGCGGGTCCCTGCGGCCGAAGAAGTTCCAAACCCAGAAATTGGCCCAAAAAGTCATGGCCTCTGTTTTCTGGGACAAAGACGGTATTCTGTTGGTGGACTACCTACCTCAGGGCTCTAGTATCACCGGACAGTATTATACCAACCTCCTGGACCAGCTGAAGGAGGCAATTAAGACAAAACGCCGTGGAAAGTTGACCAAAGGGATCCTTTTTTTT
>NC_092865.1:6418962-6421847 GCF_032062135.1 Pyxicephalus adspersus
TATTTCATAACTCTGGCTCTCTTCTTTCTGGGCAAAGCCAGAAACTTCTCGGCACCCCTTTGTACTTCTCCTGTCAGTTCAGTAGTGACAGGTTTATTATTAAGCTGAAATACATCATCTGAAATAATATATAAACTAATTATCTGCCATATATTTGATTCTGTTTCATACGTTTTGTGACCTAGAAGCAAAAACAAAGTCCTGGACCTTAAAGAAGACTTCAATGCTCTCAGGCAATGGAGCCTGATCATCTTGTAAAAATGGTCCCTAAAGAAGTAGCTACACATGGAAGTTGGCCCTTTGTTCTCCCCACCTCTGGGCATGTTCAGTGTTAGACTAGGTAGCAATATGCAGAGCAATAATACATACCCAGCTTTAAACTTTAAGTGTAAACCCACCTAGTCTTTGTTTCATGAATGGAATTCAGGCTCCTTTGAGTTGGAGTCCTGAGCTTGGAGGTCTGTGTAATCAAAATGTTGACCTCCACTTTTAAACTTTATCTTTAACCTGTTCTCCCTTGTACTTCACTTTTGGTCATTGGGCCGCCATTGTAGCTATGGACCAAATGTGAGATTTGGGGAGAGAACAACAAACACTACAGGGTAGTGTCCATCAAGATTTTGATCTTGGTGTGACCGGTGTGCACTCTGTTAGATGGCAAATTAAAGTTTTAGTCTAGATCAGCGTTTCTCAATCAGGGCTCACCCGAAGGTTGCTGGGGGTTCCTTGAGCGAAGAGCAGCCTGTGTCTCTCGTATGTTTAGGTGACACCAATAAGCTTTTTGGCTATCTGTGAGGGTGATATTCTTCCCAATGGCCAGCAATGTAAAAGGAATTCTCGCCACTGACCACCACACTAATATACTGGGAGCTCTGGATATAGTAATTGTGTGTGTGTGTGTGTGTGTGTATATGTATAAAATATATATATTAGAGGACCTAAAAATTTATTTCAAGGGTTCCTTTATGTTAAAAGGTTGAAAAAACATGGTCTAAGTTTCTATTTGTTTACAAGTAACCCTTTGTGTGCACCATTTGTATTTAAAATTATTTTGCTGGAAGATTTTTTTTGCTCTTGAGTGATCGTCTGAACATTATTACATAACCTTTTGATACTTCATATTACAGTCTCTAATGAGACATTTCCTAATGACTTGGAGACCAAGACGGAGGCTAATGGCGAAGTAGTGTTTGGCACAGTAGAAGAGTTTAGAAAAGATTTTATCTCCAGGGTATGGCTGACCTACAGAGAAGATTTCCCCCAATTAGAGGGGTCAACGTTGACCACAGACTGCGGTTGGGGCTGCACCTTAAGGACTGGACAAATGCTTCTGGCTCAGGGACTATTAGTTCATTTTATTGGAAGAGGTAGGTGTATAAGGTTCACTTGTGTTTTTTGCAGACCAGGTTCTAGCAATGGAATTGTATAATGTTTTTAGGTATTGGTAAGCTCTGTTTCTGATTTAGCAGGGGTGCTCTGTTAATTCACACAGGAAGCACAAGTCCTTCTCTGCTGCCAGGGGACAGGCATATCATTTTTATTGTGCAGAGTAAGGGATCAGGAAATACAGGCAGCTTTAACTACATATGTAAATGATAACAAACATTCAACATGTGTTGGAGGGTTATGCTTCTAACCTTGGCTTTATTCTATTCCCCTAAAAGATTGGCTATGGCCCAATGCCCTGGACATTTACAGCTCGGATGTGGACTTCTGGTCAGTTAGCAGCGCCAGAAAGCTTGCACCACTCGAGGCGGCATATGTTGACCATATGAGCTATGGGACCAATTCTAGTAAATCGTTGCACATCATAGACTGTGATGAGAAAAACCAGACTGAGTTCTACCATAGGAAGATAATCTCATGGTTTGCTGACCACCCTTTGGCTGATTTTGGTATACATCCGCTAATCAAGTTTGGCAAGAGTTCCGGCAAAGTCGCTGGTGACTGGTATGGCCCAGCTATTGTGTCTCACATCTTAAGGTAAGATTTAAGTCTTTAATCCAATGGGTTCTATTTATATAAAGTATGGAATCGGACATTCCCTCAAACATTCCTTGGTGGAGAAACTTCCAGGTCCACCTGTTTCAATCGCAGTAATTGATTCCCTACCAGGCAATGTTTGAAGGAATGTCACAGTCTCTACGTTATATAAAAAAGTGCCCAATAAGCTAATGATATTTATGATATAAAGGGACAGTCTGATGATTTGCCATTAAATTCTTGGTGGGAATATCTCTGCATCTGGATTATCACTACTGTACACTATTAAAGGGGTCCATTAATCTAACTTCTATTGCAAGATGTTGGTCATGCCATGTAGATTTACATTCTTGGAGAATAAAAATACGTTATCAGTTTTTACTGACCTTAGCTGCAGGCATTGTGGAGCAGCTATCCTCAAAATTTGTAAGAGAAGTAATGAAGTCCTCTCTGTCAGATCTGGGCACTTGTTCCCCTTCTGGAACTGGAAGCTGAGCTACAGAGCTAAAGTAAAGCATATCTGTTTTAAATTGTTCTAAAGGGGCTGCAGCTTCAGAAATCGGTAATGGCTTGCCTATATTTATTGCTGCTTTAAATATGAAAATATTCTAATGCCCATAGCCAAGTTTTTTAAATTGCAAAAACCTGCAAGGAAAGAAACATAGTTGCAGTGTGAATCTGATCGTCTCTTTTTTGTAAAACGGTGTGAACAAGGCATGCCCGTCCTTATGGCATATCTTATTGGCTGCCTTATAGCTCCACAGAGGTGTCAGAAGGGGTGGCAAGCTTGAACAATACATGTAAATGCCAAAACTTTTCCCTATTTATTCCTGCATATGGGTGGCCTGGAGGAACCTAAAGCTAGTTCAGATATCATTGAAAGGCATTCAATGAATTTTTAC
>NC_092865.1:6422315-6434708 GCF_032062135.1 Pyxicephalus adspersus
CAATTATATATACATATATATATACATACTGCAAGTACAGAAATAACTAAATGTGCCAGTAATATAGCATGATTCTAGTTTCTTTTTTCTCTCCTGATGTCGGGCTCTGTGTGGATCCACACCCCACGACTTTATTTGGCACACGCTATTCACATGTATCTACAGAACGCTTAAGCATTTCTAACAAATCTGTATTTGCCAAGTTCATGTTTATCCCATCCTCCCAGCTGTTCCTGGTGGATACGTTTCTAAACAACCCTGGGCTTACAATCTTTTGCTACCAGCAACCACTTCTTTCAGATTCCAGAAACCTATTAAGATCCTTGGGACAACTCTAAATTTATATTCTGAGCAGCTCTTGCAGAGTGCTTTAATAAACCCTTACTAGATCACCTTGCTTGGTCTCTATCGGAAGTATTGTTTTACCTATAATGGCTTCTGTTTTTCTAACAGATTTATCTCTAAGTACATTCAGCCTGATTATCTACATACCAGCCTTCCATATTCCATTTAAAACGCTCACTCACAGCATCACAAAAACAACTGCGGGAAAACCCACACAAACATGGAGAACCTGCAAACTCCATGCAGATGCAAGTGTCCTGGCTGAGATTCTAAACTGGAGAGTTTAAACTGTTAATATATTTATTATTCAACAGGATACGTTTTATTAAAACGCCTAACTTGAAATTTTACAAAGTAATAAGATTGTTTTTGCCGACCACCAATTATTCCTATCTCAAATTTAAGGCTTAGAATCTCCTGGGGAGGACAACAAAAATTAAAGGGATTCTCTAGTTAAATAAACACAAAAATAATAAATAAAAGTACCTCTAAACTCTGTGCTGCCTAGTGAGTTTGAACTGATCCTTGTGAGTGACTTAAAGTATACAATGTACCATCCACTTGCTTAATAATGGTTTTGTATTTCAATATGTTTGTTAAATTTTTGTTTGTACAATATAACGTTTTCACATAGTAACAGACAAGGAAAAATTACCAAAAAAGACATTGTCGTAATAAGAAACATAACACGTTATGTGTACTCCTAAATTTTTAAACATTTTTCATTCCTGAATTCCCCCCACAAAATCATCCATCGCTTCCATAGATAAAAATTACAGGGAACATTACAGATTCAAGTGGATATTTACCAGAACATACATAATTAAACCTTAGTTGAAAATATAAGACCAAAAAATATCATACACTTATCGCCTTTGAGCAGTGAAAAAACCTATAACATGCCGTATTTACTCCACTAAAGTAAGACAAACAGAAAAGGATAAAATCTACGGGGGGAGGAAGGGAAAGGAGAGGAAGTTAGGAAGGCACATATCATTAAAACATCATGTACTAAAATGAGTCTGCTTTGGCATATAGCTAGATGTTATTAAACAAGATCCAAGGTTCCCATATGTCTTCAAATTTACCCAAGGTATTCTTTAGGGTATGAGTCATTCTATCATTAACCATAATCCCAAAAATCCCATCCCAAAAATGGGATCTAGAGATATCGAGGGTGATCTCCAAGCTTTGGCCAATGAATTTCTACCCGCTAATAGTATCAATCTAATTTAGTTTTCTTGTGGGTCTAGAGAGGGGCACCTCAAACTTGCTAAATAGAGCTGCTTCAACAGTACTGTAAATAGTTTGCTGCAAAATTCTGGAGATCAAGCTAAATACCTCATCCCAAAACACCCTGGCTATCTCTCTATCTCAACCCATTGAGGACGAGAGCCCTGTAGAGTGCTCATTGAGATTTGTGCAATCTGCGCAGCCACATAATAGTATTTCAAATGTGGGACCCCCAGGCCCCCCATTTGTTTAGTGGCAAAAAGTGTATCTTTACGAATTCTAGCCATCTTCCCTGCCCAGATGAACTTCATTATTCTAGACTGAAGGAGATTAAGCTCTCTAATGGTAACCTGAATCAGAAGAGTGTGGAACAGGTAAAGTAGTCTAGGAAGTAGGTTTATTTTAATAGCCGCTATCCAACCCAGCCATGAAGGAGGCAGAAGGGACCACCTTTTGTATATCCGCATAAAGTTTTTTAAACGGAGGTGTATATTTCACCCTATAAAGGTCGTTGTAAGTAGGCGCCAACCGTATACCCAGATACTGAATATAGTCCACATGCCAGCTGAAATCAAATGTCTCCCTACTCCCTTTCAGTATTTCTCCGGGAATATTTATATTTAGGGCCTGAGATTTAGATTTATTTACCTTTAGGCCCGAGCATAAAGAGAATTCGTCCAAAAGTTTCATTAGGCTGGGCAGGGTAGTGACTGGAGAGGTGACAAACATCAGGATGTCGTCGGCAAAGAGGGCACATTTTATGTTCAGCCTGGTTGCAGCTAATCCCTTTAATATTTGCATTTATGCGCATTGCGATCGCCAAGGGCTCTATTGCTAATGCAAACAGTAGGGGTGAAAGCGGGCATCCCTGTCTGGTCCCCCTTTTAATTGGGATAGCTTTAGAAAAAAAGCCCCCAAGTGATATTTTCGCTTCTGGGGAATCATACAGTGCCAGCAATATATTGGTAAAATAAGCCCCAAAGTCCATCCTAGCAAGTACTTGAAAGATATCTCCATGATATACTATCAAATGCCTTTTGGAGATCGAGGGATAGCAACATGGCCTGACGCGAAGGACCCCCATCCCAATTAGAATTAACCACTGAGATCAAATCTATTGCCCTTCTCGTCTGATCCGGTGCCTGTCTGTGCTGCATGAAGCCCACCCTGTCCGGATGTACATACGCCCCCAAAAAGGAGCCCAGTCAAAATTTTAAGATCACAGTTAAGCAAAGAGATGGGCCTGTAATTTGCTACTTCAGAAGGATCCTTACCTGGCTTAGGGATCACACTAATAAATGCTTCATTAGAATTGCCCAATAGAGGGGTGACCCTCTTGTGTATGTTTGAAATAAGCAACCAAATGTGGCGCCAGGATAGAGCTAAACGTTTTGTATTACAGATTAGGAAAACCATCCGGGCCAGGTGAGCTTCCCATCTTTAGATATTTAAGAGCCCCATGAACCTCCTCAGTTGTGAATGGCCTTTCCAATAATGCTGTGTGCTTAGGTTGCAATTTAGGTAAATCAAGCCTACTAAGAAACCCTGCAATATTCTCTTTGGAAATTGCTTCTTCAGAACTATACAGATGACTATAAAAATCTTCGAAAGCTGCCAAAATTTTTTTCAGGGTTTTTGCGATAATCTACCATCTTTGACCTTGATTTTAGGGAGCGCATGGATCTTGGGTCTAGGGTTGAGTTTGTTAACCAATAATCCACCTGGTTTGTCGCTCCACAGGTAAAATTTGTGGGCCGACCATCTAATCGATTTTTCTGCCCTATTAATAATGGTTTTAAATTACATTTTTTTTTTTTAAATGTAAGTCGTAACATTAAAGTGGTTTTTATTTTAATATGATAAAACAACAAGCAAACACCTTTTTCATTTTTAATTGACATTCATGAAATTTATTTTTCAATCAAATATTTGACATTGTGCACGGCTTTACCCATTATTCCAGTTTCTAGGGTCTGCTTGGTACCATGTGCAGCTTTCAGGTTGAAGTTGGAGATTTAACTATTGTATGATGCCTGCAGCCCAGTACAATTTTTCTCATGCAATGTTTTTTTTTTTTTTCCATCAGTTTACAACGGAGATGTGTACGACAAACAGAACAACTCGGACAGTGAAAAATCCGTTCTGATTCTGGTTCCCGTGAGGCTGGGTGGAGAGAGGACCAACATAGAGTATTTTGAGTTTGTGAAGGTGGGAGATGCAGCAATATCTATTTTTTAAGAGATCTCCTGTTAGTAATGGCTTTTGTTTTCAAAGCTAGCCATACATTCTACAGATACCTCATTGGAAAAATCCCATGTATCTCTTGTCCTGCATCTGTTTTGCTTGTCTCTCTTGCAGCAAAGGGTACATGGGACTTCTCAGGGCAATTTTCTGTGATGACCGTGAACCATTCATGTAGTATTCAAAGGATCCTTATATCAACCAATCAACTATTATTTCTTTTTATTCAAATTGGGAGATTATGCTGTAGTAACTGCATTGGAGGCACAGTGGCCCAGTGGTTAGCACTCTGGCCTTTGCAGTGCTTGGTTCCAGGTTTGAATCTTGGCCAGGGCTATCTGCATGGAGTCTATGTGCGCCTGTCGCCTCAGTAAGTAAACAATGTGTTACGTTACTAGGCTTCCTCCCAAAATTGACCTTTTTAGGTATGTTAATCTTTATTACAGTCTGACATTAACACATGGCTGAGGTAGTGACAGTGAGGGACAGATAGTGACATGACTACGGACTTTGTAAAGCACTGTGTAATATGTTGGCTCTATATAAATACTGTGTAATAATAATAATTGGGTCCTGGAACAGAAAGGATGCAATGAAGAGGTGACTGACATTCAATGACCCTGATTTATAAGGGTGTAAGTCACTCGGGCAATACAGTGCTCTCCAACTTTAGAATGCCATAAATAAGTTCCAGCGCAATCATATATGGCAGCTTGTTGAATAGGCAGCATAAATGTGCACCAGTGACAAAACTTGCCAACTTTAGTTACATCTATCCCTTAGACTCATGTTCTGTTCTGTTCTGTTGTGTTGCATGGCACAAACCAATTTCTGTGAGCCAATACCATCATGGACTGTTCCTTGTATTGGTCTGGGCTCTAGGTACTCTTGGCAGGCACCTCTGTTAGAGGATGGACCTGCTTTAATACTGGCCTGGCCTGAAGATTGCTGAAATACGTTTGGTAAAAAATGAGCGGGAGCTGGGAGGGTGATTTACTCAATAGCTTGAAATCCCAATTGTAAGTTTTAGGTTAAGTTGGGTAATTGCCTTCTAGGTATATTAAATCTTTTTTTTAAAATTAGGGCAGCCTGTCCACTGTCCGCATGCTGCAAAGAACCTCTGCTGTGTATGGCAGCAGTAGTCTTTATGCAGAGGTCCACCACAGAGCTTTCTATTTAGTTGAGCTTTAGCCTTAGGTGTGATTTTGCAAGGAGTGTCAGACCTCTGCAGAGAGACAACTGCTCTCCTGGGGAGCCCAATGGTCCTTTTTGCAGCATGCTGACCGGACAGGGTTTTGTCTTCAGACTGCAGCTGCACAGTAAATGAACTTCTTATAAGGCTTCATATAGCTTTTTTATTTTTGTACACTTAAGCAGACTTGAAACGCAATAGGGAGCCTCTCTGTTCATTTCAGACCTGTAACATGGTGTACACTAATAGGTTTGGTTGCATATAAAGGAGAAAGTATACAGAAGCCTTTAACTTATAAAATTTAACTGGAGCATCCCTTTAATTTTTGTTTTTCTCCCCAGGGGATTTTAAGCCTTGAATACTGCATAGGAATAATTGGTGGTCGGCCAAAACAATCTTATTACTTTGTAGGATTTCAAGGTAGGTGCTTTAATAACTTATTCTGTTGAATAATATGTGTATTTTATTCCTCTCAAATGTTTAAGGGGTGATTAAGTTATGGTACCACATCCCTATGTATATCTCAAAATTTCTTGTTTCTATGGTACTTTTTAGGTACAAATTTAACATTAAAGATACAATGTTTATTCTGTTGTATGTACACAAAATTTCAAATACATTGTACAATTTTTCATTATATTGAAACAAAATTATAAATGCATTTCTGTCCTATGCGTTTCGCTGTTGGGCTTCTTCAGAAGTACATTTCAGGCAGTTGTACAATGTCTAAACATCATATCTGTTAAACTCCTGGAAGCAGGAATGTAGGAATGATTGGTTTCCACAAAGGTTGCCACTTGTGATCATGGCTATTGGTGTGATCATCTAAGATGACATTTTAAATATATTTTTTAACTGGAAGTGCAGTGCAGGGTTTGTGTTTGGTGTTAAGATCGATTTTTGCATGTTAGGCTAATGGACAGGATGGGTTAGGTTTTATTTATTTAAATATAAAAGTAAAAAAAAGCTTAAAATCACAATTTATAATAAAGTAGGGGCAAAAAAAACCATATTGGAGGCTCCAGACTTTCTATGATCTATGCAAAAGGAAATAAAGGTTGGGTCTTTGGGGGTTAGGCTTTTGGTTAATTGGGGGCGATAGGGCTAGATATCAAAGTTAGGTTTAAGGCTAGTGTCAACAGGTCAGCAAAATCCTAATGATTTGAATTGACCAGTACACATGGCAGCTCAGAATCTGTTTTACCTGCTCTTTTACTTTAGATTCAGCATGCCCTACTGTAGGTCGGTCAAAAGCTGCTTAACAAATGCTGCATTTTGCAATTCAAACAAATGAAAATGCATTTCAAAATTGCATGCAAGCTTTTGCCGTCGTTTGCATGCTGCAACTGCATAGTTGTGTTTGAAACTCCTGACCACTTTTTTATAAAAACTCTTTATACGGAAACTATCAATAGGGACAATTGTGTGATATAAGGTGCTTCTCACAAATATCAGTGGCTTTTGGCACTTTTGTAACCTTTTCACTTTTTTACTTAGAACAGGAATTTCCATATTTACAAAGTGGCTATTGGCATGATCACCAGATTGCGTTCGCACTTTTTAAACACCATGTTGCTGCTTTGCTGTTGGTTTCCAGTTGGCATATGACTTCTTTTCTTTAAAGTCATGGCTGCAGATCACCACATAAGGGTAACTGCAGTACAATGCTCATAGCACTTTATTGCCACTATACAGAATCTTGTTGCAATTATTTGTTCAACATTAGGGAACAACTGGAGAATGTTTTATGTATAGGGAGGGATGCAGAGGTACCAAGATGATAAAAGATTAGAGATTAAAAACAATAAAGGGGACTTTTTAGGCATAAACAAATACCATAAACATTATTCTATCATAAAATGTCAGCAACTTTCATTTAATACAAAATTCAAAGTTTTATATAAAGCAATTTGTTACTTGCTTTGTCAGCTGCTGCCCATTGGCAGTTTCCTCTGGGGAATAAATGAACAAGAAGTATAGATCACTGATAATCCCCCTGAAACTTTTTTTTTTTTTTTTAGTTGTCCACAGATTTTCATAAAGCTCGGTCCCCAGCAACCATTTGGCCCTTTAAATCCTGGTCCCTTTAATTTTATACATCCGAGCTCGTTCTTTCCATAAACCTTGGCGCTCCGTTTCTAGAAGCATCAAGACGATCCCTGACATTGACGGATTGAACCCAGCGGAGTCGTGTACGTTTCACTACAGCTCGGAGTCTACGCACTTAGATTTGCAAATCTAATTAGGTAAAATCACACACATTATCCCATTTATACATTGCTTTCCAGACGATATTATGCTGGGTAAGGAGTTTAAATGAAATTATTTTCTTTAATCTGCGGGAGGGTGTGGAGGAGTTTGAGAAATTTGTCTCAGACAACACTTTGAAATATGACTTGCGCACGAATGTCTAAAACCGGTGCCAAATGTGAGTGTTAGACCAAATAAACCATTTGCAGGATTTACTGGGACACCTGTTGGCTTTTTGTTTTTTACTACCGGTATCGCTAAATAGCGGAAGATTGACAAGTATCTAAATCCAAATATAAGCATTTATATTCCAACTGTTTATCTGGTTATCTTGCCTGTAACATATTTTATCCTGTATATACAACTATACCTATACCTCAGCACAAGCAGGGAGAACAGGATGTTCATTGGCCAATAGTATTTCTGGCAGGATTAAGCCATCTTACACATTTCCAACAGATATCGATATATACCCGTGTTCCCTATTGACTCCTGTATATCTAAAAGCAGTGTGTATTTATCTTAGCCATTGTGTGCTAGTTGACATATTTGCATTGGCATGCTTTTGTCCTTTGATGCATCAGCTGGTGTTCTAGGCACTATTGATGGGAATAATTGCATGAAAATGCACATTGTTAAAAACTAATATGATAATACTGCAGCCAGACTCCTCCATCCTTCCCACCGCTCCTCTTCTGCTGCCTCTTTGTAGTTCTGTTCATTGGCTTCCATCTCACCTTAGAATCAAACTCATCTCCTGTGCTTTGCTTTCAAATCCCTCCACAGTTCTTGTCCCACTTACCTTTCTGACCTGGTAGAACAATACTCCCCTACCCGCTCTCTTCGCTCCTCCAATGACTTCCTCACTCATAACCTCATCACACACACGGCTCCAAGACTTTTCTAGAGCTGCCCCAACTCTCTAGAATAGATTTTCCTTGTCCTATTCGGCTTGCTCCTACTTCTGCCCATTTAAAAGAGCCCTCAAAACCCATTTTTTTCAAACTCCCCTACCCGTCTTCTCTTTTTTGAAACCCTCACTTCTTCCCACCACTACATATCTCCCCTATTATTGTGTTACTTTACCTCCTAGATTGTAAGCTCCTCGGGGCAGGGTCCTCTCCTCCTCCTGTGTCACTGTCTGTCGTTTGCAACCCCTATTTATTGTACAGCGCTGTGTAATATATTGGCGCTTAAAAATTCCTGTTATTAAACACCTAGGGGAAGTTTTAACCCAGCCAAAGGAGACTTCCTTATGTACAGGAATGCTGTGCTTTTTTTGTCCAGTTGACTTTCGGGTTTGCCTTCTATGCCTATTTAGATTGGCTGGGATAATGCAAATTTTTCCCGTTCACAGGATTTAATTCATCCCGGCACAAAGACATGCTTAGGATTGTAAGCATAAGCAGCTTATTGCATCTTTTACAGAAGGCCCCGTCTTTCGTTTAAGCCCCCCCCTCACATATAAACTCCTGTAAAAAGGTGATACCCTTTTAGAAGAGTGAAATTAGAAATTTATTTGACTTACCTGTATTCCACCAGTGAAGCTTAGGAAAGGATCGACTTTGTTTCAGATAGAATTCAATACTAGATAGAATGTAACGTAAAGCAGGCAAAAGTTTGAAAGAAGATGCTCCAGTCTGTTGCTCTCTAGCAAGACTTTGTCTACTTTGCATTCCATTGGAATGTTCCACCGGGGTAAGGACACCACTTGAGCACCGTGGGCCAGAGGACTTGGGGTAAGGCAAGTCTCATTCTAAGGTTGCCCTTTTACACTTTTTCACCCTTTTATAGCAGGTGATTTGAGAAGGGGCAGCATACGTAGACCTTCCAATGTAAGGTTCCAGTCAAGGCAAGTGATATGGTATACCATAGGCCTTTGAGTTATAAATGTGTACTTCTCAGTTTTTCTTCTTTTTGTTGTATTTTTGATGTTGCATGTGTTTTCTTGCAGTCATTCCACTGTCCCTCACCGAAGAAAATGCCATTCAGAAAAATGGATCCAAGCTGCACAATTGGATTTTACTGCAGAAATGCTCAGGACTTTGTGAAGGTTGAGGAGGAGCTGACAAAGGTACGTAGAGTGCTGTTTACTGATTGTGATTCCATGCTATTAATCAAGGAGTAGCGGTATAGGGATCAGTGAAGTTAAAAGTTGTACATCCTACCCTTGCCAAAATTTGGCAGAAATCTGGAGTATTTAGTGAAATGCTTTGTAGTCAATGGGAAAGGAAACCTAACGGTCAAATCTTTCACAAGGCAACCTAGGCAGCAGTCTATGGCCTGTTAGATGCCCAGATGGCCAGCTATAAGCTTTAGTATTTTGCAGTATATTCGGGATAAATACAAATGGTAAAAGCTGCCTGTCACAAGCAGGGATGGGACTTTTTAAGGCAGCTGAATTTTAGGAATGATATTTTTTTTTTCATATTTCTTTTAAAATCGCATTTATTGAATACTTTTTAAAAGAACATATGTATTGTAAGTACATGTCAATACCTCCAGATATCAACATTCATTTGTACACATGTGGCCCAATAATATCCAAAAACATTGTAGGTACCTATTACACATATTCTATACAAAGGCCTTCAGTGGACATCGGATATCAACCATTTACGTTTCAACGCGTTTCGCAGATATCCACTTCATCAGAGATAAAAGGAAGGAATAAGAAGGAATTTCCTTTTAGTGTAGTCCAGAAATGGGGGGGGGTATCAGATAGGGCTGGCTTCCCATTGCCTTTTGCGGTTCTCATCATGGTTTGAAAAAATAGGCTCAAAGCTGCTACCTTGCCTTGTGTCCCAATTCCTACTTACTGTCTGATATTTAAAGGTATTTTGTTTTTTGGGGGTAAAATGACAAAAGCTTGAGAATCCCAGGTTTTGGTAATCGCTAGGTAGCCAAAATATCAAGCATAAGGCAGAAAAGTAAGTTAATGTTCCGAAACTGAAATCCAGTGCTTTGCTACCTTGACAGAGGCGTCCTTTGTGGCCAGAAATTTTGGATTTCTGAGCTTTAGTAAATTTTCTTTATCGTGTGCTGGCTACTTTGAAATTTAGGTGTCACCATCAGCCAAGCACACTCATCGTTCTGTGTCAGCTTGAGTCTTGTGCGGTGTGGATTGGTGAGCAGTTATTATTTATTACACAGTTTTTATATAGTGCCATCATATTACGCAGCGCCATCATATTATGCAGAGCTGTCCAAAGTCGTGTCCCTCAAAGGAGCTCACAGTCTAATGTCCCTACTATACTCATATGTCATTAATGTAGTCTAAGGTCAGTTTTAGGGAGAAGCCAATTAACCTAACTGCATGTTTTTGGGGTGTGGGAGGAAACCCACGCAGACACGGGGAGAACCTGCAAACTCCATGCAGATAAGGTCCTGGCTGGGATTCAAACCTAGGACCGAGCGCTGCAAAGGCCGGAGTGCTCCAAATGCAGTTTGTGTACCGACCTGGAATATTCAACTTGTACTGTTTGCCAGTCTCTGGAACCAATATAAGAGGAATATATCATTGAACAATAAGGGGGGTGAGACTGTTTTTTTTTTTTTTTTTTGATATTTTACTATCCTGGACCTGTTAGGCTAAAAATGCCCCATTATCAAAAAAAATTAAATACATTTAAAATGACTATAAAAAAAAAATGTTTAAAATGATCAAATACACAAAAAGAAACCTCCAATACATGAGTACTAAGGAGCGCATGTATAATTGGGAAGAGATATTCTTCTCTACTTTTTGTTACTCCATTATATGCACACCATCTAATGCAATAAAAGTGGGCCATAGTGTGTAGCTTACAAAGGCCCATAGAATTCTTTTTAAAATTGAAAAGGAGTAGCCCTACATTAAGAGGAGAGCAGGTTGTGACTTTGTTGTGTTGGTATACACAGATTTAGTGCAGTTTCTGTACAGAAGATTTAATAAAGACAGGTAAATATTAAATTGTAGAGATATTAGGTCTCTTGAGAAAAAAAAACTACCTGTTTCCAAATACCAATTGAGAAAACCTTTGGTGTTTTTGTGTAAATTGCTTTTTTTTTTCTGTACAATTTATTGAATTATATTTACAATTCCAGTAGGTGGCGCCATTGATATGGAGAATTCCTACAATTGTGTATACACTGCAGAATGAATCCCCCACCCCCATCAATACAATATAAGAGATTTCAATCTCCAATCTAGTGATGTGAATGTATTTCTGGGAAAAGTTATCATTGGGCAAATTTCCTATTTCTGAATAAAGCTCAGATCTCAGTAGAGTTAATAGGAGGTCGAGGTATAAACTAATTCACAATGTTAGCAGTCTAAAGTAGATTTGCTTTTATATTTCTATTTATTGTAGGTTGATGCAATGGCTTATCATTGAATATCCTGACCTGGAGATTTCCTTTTAGACCTAATAGATCATCAAAAATATAATTGGCCGGGCTTGTGTAAATAGATGATACCAACCTATTTATGGTACAGTGCTGCGTAATATGTTGGAGCTATATCAATCCTGTTTATTAATAATAACCAGGGTTTAGGTTATGTTCACTGGGTTTGATTCGCTAAGATGTAACTTTCATTTTAATCTCAATATCTCGGACAGCATTTAGAATTGTGGCCAAAACCTTAAACCCTCATTGACAGGTAAAGTTTATATATATTTATATATAATATATATAATTTTTTTCTTTTTTAATTATGTTTGGTGCTTTAAGTGGTTTCAGTGAGCCGCGTTGGGCATGTGCGCCCATGCGCATGCATTAACACCCCGCAGATAAGTAAATAGCTCCTTAGTGTTTCTCTCATCAACCCTTCCATCTTGCAGTCCTCAGGACTCATCTTTCCTCTCTTTCTTTCAGGTTCTGAAGTCTTCCAGCAAACGGAACTATCCATTATTTACTTTTGTCAACGGACACGCTCAAGACTTTGATTTTGCATGCTCGCCGATGTTCTAGCAGCCTGACCTTTTCATGGAGGACGACGAGAAGAGATTAAATAGCTACAGCGCCGAGGAGTTTGTCTTGCTGTAAAAAGTTTCCTTCGCTCCTCATTCCTGACGTTCCTGCATTCATCCGACCGAAAACCCTACAACCCTAGACTGTCATTGTTTGTTTTTACAATATTTTTTTTTTTT
>NC_092865.1:6435842-6446153 GCF_032062135.1 Pyxicephalus adspersus
ATAAAAGAAAAAGGGTTTACAACCGTACACCCTAAGGAAGGAGGACTTCCAGAAAAGCAGGGAGTTCTATGACATAATCATAAAATATACAAAATGTTCATTTTGTAGTATTTAATAAAATCATCAAGGCCTAATGGCAGTAACATGATATATTTTAAATAATAAAACAAAATATCAACACCATAACAAAATATAAAATGGAATCAACTACGATGGGGGTCAGCACTAGGGATGAGCGAGCGAGTTTTTAAAACTCGATCTTGCGACAAATTCGGCCGTTCCCGTACCGAAATTGTAAGCGAAAACGGCTTGAATGAATGCAGCCCTGGAAATCCACTGTGATTCTGGGCACTGGAGGTTAATTAACCTCTAGTGCTGGGGATCGCACACAGGAGGTTTCTCAGGGCTGCATGAATGAATGCAGCCCTGGAAATGCTCCTGTACTGATTTCCCGAAACTTCCGATGGGTCTGCAAAATGTTGCCAAAACAGGTGGGTATGCAGCCCAATAAGGAACTTGGGTCCAGTAGCATTACCCACTATTTTTTAGAAGGGACACACCCTTGGAGGGGTTTCAATCCTTAGGCAGAAATAATGTAAACTATATGTGGCCTTAAGTTGAAAAAATTGGTGGTCACCTTAATATTCCTCCCATTAGTTAAAGTGCAACAAATATGCAAAGCCACATTTTTATGTACAAATCTTGCCATTTCCCCAGCTTGGATAGTGAAAGGAGAAAGCAGACTGGGACTGATCATTTTTGTTGCTCTGCTCTTTCAATAAACATTCTACTTGTTATCACAACTGCTTGACTCCATATGATTCTCTCAGTTGTAGCTCTTCTGTACTGGGACTGCTAAAAGCTAATAGTTTCAGAAATGTGCAATATATGTATTTGTGTATATTATTAAACAGTATTTATAAAGTGCCAACATTTTACCCAGTGCTGTACATTAAATAGGGGTTGCATATGACAGACAGATACAGTGACACAGCAGGAGGGAGAGGATCCTGCCCTGAAGAGCTTACATTCTAAGAAATAGGGGAAGCAACAAGCCTGTATTTATTTTATATGCCTGGAGTTTCGGCTTTATCTTATTAATGTTATTTAAAAGCTGTTTTCAGTTGAATGAAAGCTCAAGATTTACAAAGTATAAATAAATTTTAAAAGTAAATTGCGACCAGGCATATACAATGTCCCCTCTGCAAAAAATTTACCATGCCTGACGCAACTTTTTTTTTTTTTTCCTCTTCCCTGTCTTAACTGCGATCTTCCTCTGCTCCCCTTCTGGGTGTCACAGCCATATTGATTGGCTTGGCCAAGGTGTTGTATCTCCTGTGCATGCGTGAAGGAGTTTATTCTGTCACAGCACCCCAGGGAATGCCTTGGTACCCAGCATATCCTGGCATCCTGCACTGAGCTGCATATTTGCAGGAGGATATTACTAACAGGCGGGTAAATGTTTTATTGCAGAAGGAACATCGCCTATTCATTCTGCAATAAAAACCCTTCATGCTTGCAATTTTGTAATGCAAACATTAGTTCTGCTTTAAAAGAATACCTCATTATCCTCTAAAGAGACACCAGGGTGACAACTGACTCCCAGGTTTGCTCCATTGTTGTCACATGTGCCCCTGGTGCAGTCTACAAGCAGATGTGCCAAGCCAATGTGCAACCATGGTCCACCATTGTCACTATAAGGGAGCTGGTCCAGTGCAACTGAAAGTGGAGCAAGCACAGAATTTTTTTAAGCCAGGTGGACAGAAATTGTAGGCAGTAGCAGCCCCTGTTTTGTGACCTAACATTTCAGTAACCACCCAAAAACAGCCAGGTGGTTACTGAAAAGTGCCGGGTGTTGCGTCCAGCTAAAATGGGCCGGGGAGAACACTGAAGTGCATATAGATGGTGTGGTGCAGCAGAAAGAAGCTGAAGCGGATCAGCATCACTGAGCTCCAAAAAAAAAAAATGAATAAGTATTTAGCAAAGGATATAAACATGGCAATCGTTCGATACACTTTTGTTTTAATCAATCTAAATGTCATCTTGTTAGTTTACATCTATTTCTAACACTTTAGCCCTGTTCGGTTGGACTGTGCCACTTGTTCAAAAACAAAATTCTTGGCCCCGATCGAAGCGGGAGAGGTTTAATGTAAATGAATGTCTTATTTTACAAGACTTCACAGTGTTCTAATGCCCGTGTTTATGCAAATGCAAATTCTTGCCCCATATTAAGCCTGGCTTTTGCCTTCCACCCGTATGGGAAAAAATTGCCTTTTTCTTGCCGATCAACAATGAACAGAAGAATCGATTCAATGTCTTCAGCAGGGAATGAGGCAACTGTGGAATTATTTTAATTATAACCAAATAGCGTTTGCACTCTGAAAGATGTTTTTTGTGTTCTTGTTTTTTAGGACTACAGAAGGAATGACAAATTGTAAGCACGATGGCATGCACACATTTTGTCAGAGGGGGTACATGAAAGGGGTGTTTGTGCTGGGAAGCCTGGCTTTGGGCAGCGCCTGCTGTTTGGAGAAATTTGGGTTATGTGAAGCCTGGGGAGTTCTAGGAGACGTACGGTGGTGGGGATCCCTAATGTAGATATATAAATCATTGGAATCTTTTATAAACTTTTTAATCCAATATATTTTTATTTTTAAATTTTTTGCATTTGCTAAGACAGTGCTTCTGCTATTAGGGGTCCTTGTTTAGTTAAAGCATGATAGGGTGACAACCTTACGTCCCTGTTTTCCAATTTGCTCCTGTATTGCCAAATGGGTTTCAAGTTGCGACTTCCATTATGCAAGCATGGTCTACTGTTCTCACCAACAGCAAGTGCCATCCAGCCTTCCTAGGAATGCATGTATACACAATGTAACCGCAAGAGAAAGGCAAATATAGGAACAAAATAGAAAGTTATTTAATTGTAAATTCCAGGCAAAAGAATCATTTTCTAATGAGTATATTTATTGACGGTTGTATCTTGACATCCTTTGTATATTTCCACCACATATGTGCATGAGCTTCCTGAAATAAAGACCATGCCTTTGCTCTTCTCTCTCTATGTACAGAGTGACTGGTCTTGTATCCGCCCCCCTTGTGGTTTTCCATGGGCCGGCAGTAGTGGGTGTGCCCTGTTGGGTTCCTCCCACAGCTCTGTACAGGCTATGGCCAGAACAGTAATGTTCTCACTACTACTTTTACAAGGTAAAGGCATTTGATGCACTTATGGTGGATATAAGTCTAGTGTGGTTATATTTTAAATGAAAATATTTTGCCTGGAGTTTATTAAAAAATAAATAAATAAACAAAACCTATGACAATTGTTGATGAGCAGTGGTCTAAAAATTTAAAGTCCATATATGTTGTGTCTTACTATTAGCTATATCATGCTCCATGACCCAACCATGCCACCTTTGGAATCCTAGTATAGGTATGTCCTTTCATCTAATGACGTGACTATAAGGATGCGGTAGTTTAGTTTTTCCTGGTCCCCAGATCTGCACATAAAGACAATAAAGTTGCTGCTGAGATGATATCATCATGATGTTATGGTTCTTCTGTAAGCATGCCAATTATGTCATGGAGGCTTTACACCATAATGATTAGTCTTGGTATGATTTGTATTTCAGTCATATCTGGTAAGGCATGAGACTTGATTTTACTATGATGTAGTTCAGCAACATTTACAGATCTTGTTCCTCCTCCAGTCCGTGTCTGAACAAGAAGAGAGGCAGACTGAGGAGCTCTACAGATGGTCCATGTGATACAGAAAGTTCAACTTTTATGCAAGTCACATATACATTTTATGGAAATTGAAACTGAGCAAATCAAAATCTGCAAGTATAGCATCTGATTGGTTTATTTTCAAGTTCAATTTGCATGCATCATATTCAACTTCAAATTTTCTGCATCATATTGAGCTAATCTCTTATCCTGCTAATGCATGAGCATTGCAATACAACCAGTTTGGCTTTTTTTCCCTTTCCATTCTGAGCTCTGCTCATAGAGGGGATTGCAAGAGGCTTATATCAGGGCTCAGTGGTTAGCACTCCGGCCTTTGCAGTGCTAGGTCCCAGGTTTGAATCTCAGCCAGGACACTAGCTGCATAGAGTATGCCCGTGTTTGTGTGGGTTTCCTCCCACATTCCAAAAACGTGCAATTGGCTTCCCCCCAAAATTGACCTTAGACTGTATGAATGACATATGAATTTGGTAGGGACATTAGATTGTGAGCTCTAGTGACAGCTAGTGACATGACTATGGACTTTTTACAGTGCTGTGTAATATGTCGGCGGTATATAACAACTGTATTGTCATATTTTTTCAACTTTAATAATATAATAATAAGTAATTAGCCTTTAAATTACATTTATTGTAATAATATGGAAGTGCCATGATTGGTGTGTTTTGTATCTGTTGAAAGTTTGACCCTAAATCCTTTTAAGAAATAACCAGAGTGGTTCTAAAACCATCCTGCTTCTTTGGGCTCCCCATCACATACAATGCAATTATTTCCAACAGCAAATCTTCCTCATTGCTTTAGAATCCATCCCCATGACCTGATATTATGTAAGTCTACTGGAGATTTTTATTCTGGTCTGCTTTAACAGAAATCCTTTACAAAGGCTAACACAGCTGCCAATCGTGACACCGCAGGCCCTTTCTTGGTCTAATATATTCCGCTGAGGGAATTCCTCGCTTAAGAGTGGATCAGAGAGGCATTATTTAGTTATCTGTGTTAAGCTCTTGCTAGATCAATTTACAAAGTCTGGTTTGTAAAGATTTTTTCCCTATGGAAACAAGGCAAGCCACACAGCCTGTAAGAGCCGCACTCTACAGAGCCGAGGATTGCAGTGTGTCGGCCATTCTTCTCCCCGGCCTCGGCTGTGAATGGCTCCAGTGTTTGGCCAACGCTAGGGACAATATTTCCCTGTTTGGTTTATTTATAGTTTCTGGTTTTGTAATTATTCACGGGTATTGTTCTTCAGTAGGCTTAGGGTGAAGATTGATGGGGGTTTTATAGTCATTTTACAGGGGTGAGTATTGAAGAAGTGCAAACTTGTGCACTGATCAGCCAAAACTTGAAAGTATCTACCTAATCCTCTGTATTTTGTATCGCAACCCTTGTGCTGATTTTTCCGATAGACATATGTACCTCTGATGGTGTTCTGTGGTATTCGCCACCAAGACGTTATCAGCAGATCCATTGGGTCACATTGCCTCTGCCAGGCTGCTTTCTTCCCATAGTGCATCCAGCTGCCATCTCATCCCCAGGTAATTGACACGTATGTACCTGGCTATCAATATGATAAAAGTGTGAAAGTAAATGAAAATGTGGTTTATGCATCCAAGCCTCCTTCTTCCATTGCTCCATGGTCCAGTTCTGATGCTTATGGGCCCACTGTTGGTGCCTTCAGTGGTGGACAGGGGTCAGCATGGGTACTGTCAATGGTCTGCAGTTACCCCAGCGCATTTTCAGCAAAGGGCAATGTACACCTTGTTGTGACAACTTTCTCCCATGAACACTACTATGTGCTTTCAGCACTTTGTAACGCATCTGTAGAGTTGGACCAAATGGGTTAACTTCTTCCCCTATGCATATCAATGAACCTTGGGCCTCCATAACCCGGTCAACTCTTTATAGGTACTAATCATTGCATATCCGGGACACCCCACAAGACATATTTTGGATATGCTCCGATCTATGGTCCAGCCATTACAATTTGGCCCTTCATTCCATCACTTGTCTTTTTTCTTCTTCCAATAAATTGCCATCAAGATTTGGCTGCTTTCTGCCCCATATATCCCCACTTGTCAGGGACCATTGGAACCTGATCATTCATGGTATTACCTTCACCTGTCAATGGGTTAATGGACTGGATGATTGGTGTGTGTAATTGCAACCTTCAGGGAATCTTTACTCCTCCATTGGTGTGTAGTGTTAATTAGGGGCTATCCTATTCACTGATACATTTTCAAGAGTTACATGCAAATCCCACATTGGAATTTCGAGGTTCTTGGATACTTCTTTTAAAATCAAATGGTCAACTAATGGCCTTATTCTGCTGGGCTGGCCAGTAATGGACAAGTTAGCCTTCAATTGAAATCTACGACACTTGTAGATTATTTTCCATACAGTAAAATGATTAAGCTCCATAAACTGAGGTTTATTTTTTAAACCCTTTGCCAGACTCATCGAGATACACAACCTTCTTTCTGAAAACCTTGGAGAGATCTTTAGATTCATGATGACAGCTCACATCAATAGCAAAGAGAACACCAGACCTGAGCCATTGAGAACTCCAGGTCCTACCCATTGGCACCAAATCTGGATCACCAAATATTTGTTTCATGGAATTTAGGTGTTAAACAATCCTTTATCCTGATTTTAGGAATGAATGAACCACGCTAATTTTATATATCATTTTGCAAGTGTATCAACTTGCAAAAGTAGCAGCACCAAAAGGCTCCCCATGGTCCCATAGTTTTGCCATACAACTCAAAAAACATATTTTCTAATCTTATAAATTTTTATACTTAATGTGTTTTGTTTCAGATTGCTGAAACCTGTTTGAAGCAACGAGATGCCTCTTGCTGGCCAGTAAGAGTTGAAGCATAACTTTTTTCCCTAGCTTCTAGTAAAGTGGGGAAAACTTTGAACCCTTGTTGTTTTTTTTATTTGTGTCCTTCATTCCTGTACCAGTGGCACACAGAAAAGAACTGCTTATATGTGCAGTATTGTGAGTAATGGCAGGTTCTGATGATGAGAGCTACTTTATAATTACTTTATGTTTTTACTACATAATTACTTTATGGTAATCCAAACAATATCAGAAATGATGCTTATCCAATAAAATGAAGTTGGAGGACCTCATGGTCAGATAAGCTCTCAGATATTTGCTTGTAATGTATGTAGAGGTATATTTCCCTTCCTGCCTAAGTCAAAAGAATTTACATCTTATAGAACTATCATAGAGACAGGATTTTTTTATTAGATTTTGGTAAGCCGTTGCTCTTCCGTTTTGTCTTCAGAAGGACAACCTCGTCTTCATTGGAATGTCCATCTTTTTGCTTTTGGTCTTCTCCACCATTATAAAGACTTTTATTTTCCCTCCTAACCTTAAGGAACTTGTAAGAATATTCTCACAAAAACTATTTTAATAATCCCGCACTCACACAATAGCCTTGCTTGTTTTGTCCTTGCTTTGAACCAAATCAACTCAATGGAGATCTATGGGGGGAAGTCACACGGGTTATGGGGTTAATGACCCAATTATTTGAGTCATTTCTTAGTGGTGGAATAAATGTCTTCCTAACCTGATAAAATCCTTCCTCCACACAAGAAAAGTCTTATGAAAGTTTTCTGGATGAAAGGGACAAGGGTTGAAGCCTCGAATATATTTGTTTGTAGATAATAAGCCGAAAAGGCTGCTAATTGTTCAGGAACTTTGCCGATTCAAATGGACCTGCAGTAATGGATTCATTTTTGTGGGGAATTCATCTGACTACATCACGGCTTGTGCAGAATGGAGAGACAGCAGAACCAGGATTTAAAACCATTTGAGTAGGGAATGGAATGGAAACTCTATCTGGCTTTTATTATTGCTCTCAATAAAGGGATTTAGCAATACTTCCTTTACAGTGACACTTTGAGTCTGATTAAATAAAGCTCTCCAAGCCTAGAGAAGATAGACTATCATGGGTAAAACAGAAAATATGGAATAGATTTCTTTCAAGTAATTTAATATTAGATGGCAATTGCTTGAAATCCTGCACCAGTGCTATTCCAGGTTTGCTGGATTACCCAGGTTCACCCATGATAGTCTGTCTTCTCCAGTCTTGGAGAGATTTAATTAATCAGGTCCATTGTGTGTTGGTTTGTCGAGAGGTTTGGAGTGAAGGGCATCAATAAAAACCTATGAAATAGCTATGGAAGTAAACATTTTTCTGTGGTATTGAACCCTATGGTTCTGGCTCTTGTGATTTTTGGAAGTTACATGGTGCCATTGTTTGGTGTGAACCCATCAGAGGCATTATTAGGGTATCATAATAAATTGATTGTAAAAAAAGGTTCTGAGTCTTCCCCACTCCCCAAAAATATTTTGGCTGAAGTGTTATAACCCATCATAGACACAAATAACCTAATTTTATTGCTGAAAAGGTTTATCTCTGGTCAAAATGTGTTTTTTAACTTGTGACATACGGTGTATTTACCTTATCTGCCATCTGTGCTATTTACAGATGCAAAGGACTGCTGATCCAACTGCAGATCCACCCAGGCTGTCCAGTCCCCAAGGCCTCTGCATTGACTTCTGGATCATGAGAGGACCCTGCCACTGGACAGCCAATGGTAAGTGTCCATATCATGCAGGCAGATCCTGGCTGGTAGGGGTGGCCAATAGGGAGCTGTACTTAGCTTCCTTCCTTCCTTTATTTTATTTCAAAGTGCTCTGATACAAGCAATGATCTTAAGAGGAGCTATGCAAATAATAAAATATCTTGATGAGTTGGCATTCCAAGTCAGGACGTTTTTGCATACAGGCCACCCTGGGTTATTATTTATATAGCACCAACATATTACACAGCGCTGTACAAAGTCCATAGTCATGTGACTAGCTGTCCCTCCAAGGGGCTCACAATCCATGTCCCTACCATAGTCATATGTCATTAATACAGTCTAAGGGCAATTTTGGGGGGAAGCCAATCAACCTAACTGAATGTTTTTATTGGAATCAGAGCACCCAGAGGAAACCCATACACTGGGAGAACCTTTGCTCTCCATGCAGATATTGTCCTTGCCGGGATTCAAACTTGTGACCCAGCGGTACATAGGCCAAAGTGCTAACCATGCTGTAAATATGATATTGACCCTCTACAATTTAGGAACTGGAAACCATTCAAAGGAAAGGGTGGGGCTAGGGACAATCGGGTCGGGAGGGATTATGTGATGCTGCTAGGAAATAGGGCGGGCTTTATCTGACTTGCTGCAGTTTCTAGTGCACATTGTGAGAAGACATTAAAGCTTCAGTTGAGTGCAAGGCACCATGGTGGAGCCTCCTGATGTTTTGCACTTACATTATGTCCTCAGTCTTCCAGGTGGAAGAATAATGGGTATCATTCAACCTGGAAATTCAATGACATCTATTGGTGCAATAAAGTAGTAAAGTAGAGGAGCCCGTAAAACTCTCCAAGACTAAAGGGAAAGCTGGAGGGCAAATTTAAAGCTCTTCTAAGTATCTTAAATGCTATTACAGCCTAACAAATTAAAAGTAAGATGTGCCAAGCTATCGGACACTATCCAACTTCATTATTTTAAAAATGTATTTACTTCCTCAGCTCATTTTAAGACAATTTCAGAGTTCTTCTTTAACAAAGCGGCTTGGCTTTGATTCCTTACAGCAGCCCGGAGGATAGATAACATTATGCAGATGCCCACAATGGTGCATGTAGAAGATGCTATACGTGTATAATGCATAGTAAATGTTCCATAAGTCTGGATATTATTGTGCAGGTGACAGGTACACACATTAAATGCCCAGCTGAGCTGATTTTGCCCGGGTACCATTCATGATAGATGGCGCGAGCGTCTCCATGTTTGTTGTGTCTGCGGTTGTTGTTGGTTCCGGGCTGTTTCTGGTCCGCTCTGGGGCCTCTAACGGCTTCTATGCATTGCTGCGGGCGGATAATGAAGTTGCTATACCACTGTGGTAATTAAGGAAGATCTGGCAGTAATTGCAACAGTGAATCAATGTAACTATTACCGCTTTAACGAGAGCTGCTTTAATGCTCTCATCTAACCCTGTTCTCCTGATAAAACACACACTGGGTCTATTTGCCATGCTGTTGAGTGGGATTATGTTACACTGTAAATATTTATACATATTTACACATAAATGGGGAAACGCAGAATCCATTTTATGCGGAGGAGATGGTTCAGTTCAAGCTAATGCTCATTTTCTCCTTTCTTATGAGAATGAAGGCCGACAGAATGCAAAATGTTCTTATTAACCTTTTGGTGCACTTCGACGTACCTCCTAACACTCCGTAACGAGAGCTGCTTTAATGCTTTTCCTGCCGGGGAAACCATAAGGCTCTTTAAAGGGAATGTGACAGGCTGAATGCTTCATTTTAATTTGTGATTTCATCTGGCAGTGAATGTCAATGTCATGTCTGAAATGAATAGGGATGTCTGCAGGGGATTTGATGCTGGGAATGAGTGTCGGTAGAATAGCAGCAAGGAACAGGGAGCTCCGGCAAGAGAGAAAAAGAAAGCATTGCTTTAACTGTCTTTTCTATGCAGCTTTGCATTGCA
>NC_092865.1:6446581-6461595 GCF_032062135.1 Pyxicephalus adspersus
GGGGCTTTAGCAGAATATTGATGGGACCCCTTTCTGATTATTTTACCCCCAAGACCTTTTTTCTGCAGGGGATTTGATGCTGGGAATGAGTGTCAGCAGGGATTAGGGAGCCCCAGTAGGATATAAGAAGCATTGTCTTTGACTGTCTTTCCTATTCAGCTTTACATTGCAAGTGAACTCGATGAGCTCTCAGTTCAGAATAGCCAAAGTGCATGTAATCTAATGCTGGAAAAGCTCCATTCAGTGGAAATGGGCTATAGTTGGTCACTATTGGAGGGGGTTATAACTATAAATCATGAATCTCCAGGACAATATTAATGGGGCCCGTTTCTGTTTATTATACCCCAATACTTATTTTCAGCAAGGGATTTAAAGCTGACAATGAGTGTCAGTAGAACAGCAGCAGGAAACAGGGAGCCCCGGCAGAGAAAAGGAGTATTTACTTTAATTGGCTTTCCTATGCAGCTTTACATTGCTCCTTACTCAAGTGCACTTTAGAACAACCATGTTGTATGTTATCTGACTCTGCAAAGCTCTGTTCACTGGAAATGGCTTATAGTGATTATTGGGGGGTGTAACTAAAAATCATGGGTCACCAGCAGAAAAATAAAGGGACCCTTTCTGCTTATTTTACCCCCAATTTTCTGAAAGGCTTTTGAAGCTGATAAGCAATAAGTGTCAGTAGAATGGCTGAACTTTTTTTTTTTTTAACTGCCTGCTTAATGCAGCTTTACATTGCACCTTGCTGAAGTGCACTAGACGAGCTGTCGATTTGGAATACTTAAATTGCATATAATCTGACTCTGCAAAACTTATTTCACTGGAAATGGCTTATAGTGGATCATTATTGGGGGGGTGTAACCTCAAATCATGGGTCTCCAGCAGAACAATAATGGGACCTCTTTTCTGCCCAATACTTATTTTCTCCACCGGATTTGATGCTGACAATGACTGTCACTAGAAGGGCAGCAGGATGCAGCTTTACATTGCACCTTGCTCAATGAGATATCTACTTAGATTAAACAGGTTTCATGTAAACTGACTCTCTACAGAAGTTCTATTCATTGGAAATGGATTATAGTCGATCGTTATTGGCCAATGTTGTAATTTGAAATCATGGGGCTCCATAGCAGAATTTCTGTAGGGCCCCCTTTTGCTTAAGTTACCCCCATACTCTGCATCTGGTACTGCTCGGTCCTTCCCAAGCAAGCCACGGTGCAAAATGCAATCCTCAAGTTCATCTCTAATATTATTTGGCACCTGTTTTCTACAATGAGATATCTTCTTGAGCCCAGAGTATATGTGTCCTGATTTAGACTGACAGCAAGATCAACCAACCACAGTGCATGCCCTTATTCTATAATGCTCTGACATTGGGGACACACAACCTTACTTCTATCCCGTCTTCAGAATTTTTAAAGCTCAGACATCAATATCCTCTACCTATAGCTCTTCCTCTATTTCCATTGTCAGATCTACATTAAACTGAAATGTAAAGGTGATCCTAACTTATTGAAATATTATCCCAAGGCTGCGCCTGAGACCAAAACCTGTCATTCACAGTCCCATTATTTTCTCTTTGCGGGAGGAAAGGGTAACAAATCATGGACCTTTTTAGTCGTGACTAAATTGTGCTCCAGCGGACTGGCAGAAAAGTCATTCCTCACTCTCCCAATTTTCCCGGGATCATCAGCTCGGTAATTTACAAAACCTTTCGCTTATTCAAAAATAATGTTTCATTTAAAGAGGAATGAGTGCAAGAAAAAGATATTTTTGACACCATAAAAATAAAAAAAAGCAGCACATGCAGATGGAAATGAGGGCCCCGCAGTCTGATAGACTGACAATTGTGAAAAGATCAAAATATCGGGGCATACTGTATTTAGGCATACTCCTTAATAAACCCAACCCCTGCCTAGTCTGGCTATTTTTCATCAAGCCACGCCCTGATTTTCTAGGTCCGCCCATGAGGTTTAGATGCAGACATTTTTTATTTATGTTAAGTATATACGAGTATTTTTGTTAGGATGAACAGGCAAGTAAATGTCACAACTTTCATGGTTCTTGTGCTGTTCTATTCCACTACAAGATGTCCTTGATTTTCCAGGTTTTTATTATTCCACCTGGAAAACTGAGGACATATTGTAAAAAAAGCCGGGCACCATGGACCCGCCTCTAAGGAAGTTCGACCATGGTGCCTTGCATTTAGCTGTAGCTTTAATATCGTTGTCACGGACAGCATTAAAAAGAACCCTGTTTAGGGGCAATTATGATAATATTAAAAAGAGCAGGAGGGCCCACCACACGAGGAGCAATGGAAAGGTTCCATTGGGGATTAAATGAGCCATGGTAAATTTCTCCATTTCATGGTGGGAGATTCAGCTGTCTTCACCATAGAAATTCCAGGGCCCCATACAAGCCAGCAAAGGTTTCAACTCAACCATAACCATGGCATTGCCTTTGACTTCGCCTTTAAAGTGATACTAAAAATAACAGTGTACTCTCTGGTATGTGAGGTGCCTAGGCACTGCCGTACCTCAAGTTTCATAGTTATATAGTTGCAGTGTGATATCACCTAAAACACGGCTGCCTCGGATTGCCAGTCTAAGGAGATTTGCAGTTCGATTTGGTGATGCAACTGATCTCCTTGATCACAGTTTTCTTTGCCGGAGTCTCTGACATGAGGAAGCAAAGCCCTGCCTCTACCAAAATAGCTACCTCGAAACAGAGATAAAGTGTCGAACAAGGCATGTTATGTCTGTAATGAGGCACAAATCAGCTTCAGGGGGGTCTGCACTCTTTTCCCTTTTGTGGACACAGCTTTCAAAGTTCATTTGATCTTCACAATTCAGTTCATCAAGAAAAAACAAATCAAAGGATTAGTAAAATGTAAACGTTGCAATAAGTGAGCTAATCACTGTGCCGCCTCTCCTTTCATTGTCCACAAGCTGTATTGGATCCAGGATAACCTGGGATTAGAGAAAGTGCCATAAATGATGCTACCATTAAACTGAGGACATCTAGTGTCAGAAAAAGGTATTGTAGAAGAAATCTCTAGATTTAATGCGAACATTGCAGCTAAAACTAATTCTATTATTTTACTGTGCTATTTTTTTATTGGTTTTGGTTGTAGATTCTGCATATAATATATGTGTGGTTCCAAGTTTTTTTGTGAGGATATTAAACACCAAGCAGGCACTGCAGTGGAGATCTCACTTTACATCCCGTACTAGGGACACAACACAAAACAAGAAAAAACTTCTCCCCAAAAAAAGAAGAAATACCTTAATAGATATATGTCCCTTTTGGAAAATGTTCCAATCTCTCTAGCTCTCTCTAACGCTGAAACTGAAGATCTCTACTCTTTCTTGCCCCAACAAATAGGCTCCTGTCAACAGCGGAGGCATTTCACCACACTGATGTATTGGATGGCATTGGGTTTAAAGAAGCATTTTTTTTCAAAGGAAGTTGATATGCCACCCCTATTGATATTGTACGTCCCTATTATACTTGAAAACCTTTAAATATTAAAAAATGAATGCAGGGTACCATGGTTAATGAGAAAATTACAGCCATTGTTAATAATACTCATGACAAATTTGGATTATTTGGCAACCTTGGTTGGATTATTACTTACCTTCTCCCAGAACTTTGTCTCTTCCCCATATGTAATTTTTTTTTTTATAACTGTACTAACAGGACACTATTTTCCTTGTTTCCCCTTTTTTTTTTTTCTTTTTTTGTTTTTTTTTTCCCATTTATACCATGTGTACTTGTTTATTAAGACTGTTTTCAAACTTTCTTCATTTTTTTCTTTGTAAGCTTAATTTGTTTTTTTGTTTTTTCAAAATGCCAATACTGCGGATTTCAACAATGTCTAGAGCTTATCTGAGATATGTAACAATTTCTATTTTGTTGTATTTATGCTTTTGTTTATATAGCCATTGGCCTTGTGTGTCATTATGACTTTATTTCAATAAAACCCTTTGTACAAGAAAACGTTTAAATAAAGAATGTTATTAAAAAAAAAAAGAAGCAGCATTTAAAAAAATTAAATTAAAAAAAAAAAATAAAATCGTTCAGCTATTGGGTTAATAAGCTGAATTCACGCCTATTTATTAATTAATTTTAAATTTAAAAAGTGTAATTCATCCAATAGTTTTTAAAGAATTTACATAAATTTCTTAAAAATGAAAATAGTTTTTCTTATCTTTTATTACAAAAAAAAATGTTGATTGTTGACTACACATACAGAGCCACAACGGGGATGTCTACAAGTAACGGAAACACAATTATGTTCCCAGTTCATCTTTTAGCATTAAATACAACATTAATTACCACTGATGACAGTTGCCCAGGGAACAGTATTTTAACCTCTCCGCTCCCCAGAGAACCATTGGCAAATAACAAGAGTAACACCCCTGTAAGACAGAGCAGTTTATTATGTGAAATTGGACGTAATCTGTCCAGCGCCGGGAGGCAGGGCCCAGCAATGTGTTCCAGGGAACGTTACAGCTGAAGTGGCTGAGAGAATTATAGGCTTTGCTGGAGGCCACAAAAAAAAGAATAGACTGGATTGCAGCGTTAAATCCCCCGACTGAAAGGCATTAATGGGGGGAAAACAGAAATGTGTATCAAACATAAAACAAAAATAAAAAAGGATAAGAAACAAACATAGAAAAACATAATAACAAAATATAAAACAAAAAACTAAAAAAGAACGCATTTGGGCTTGCAGCTGTAGGAAGCCAAGTTCAGATCTTTACCAGGATATTATCTGAGCTTTTAGCTTGTATAGGTTTAAGTCCACATCCACTAAAAATTATGCTGGTAGGTTATCTTACACCAAAATTGAACTATGACTATAGTAATGTCCAAAGTAGGGACAATGTGAGTCCTTGTAAGGGTTAGTCATTGACATGACTATGTAAAGTGTTGTATAATATATTATATATACATATATTATAGTATATATTATTTATTATAGTATATGTTGTATACTATGGTAGGGACATTAGATTGTGAGCTCCTTTGAGGGACAGTTAGTGACATGACTATGGACTTTGTACAGCACTGCGTAATATGATGGCGCTATATAAATACTGTGTAATAATAATAATATATAATACAGAAATACATGATGTTATTAAAGAATTCGTTATTAAAAATGCTGAGATTTGTATTCCACGTATATTTTTCTACAAAACTGTATATTTTATGCCAATCTATTTGTTATAACTCTGATTATTGTTTTGTTTTTATTGTTATTTATTGAAACATCCTTCAATAAAAAGTTTTAAAAAAATGCTGACATTTGTATTGATTGTTTATTATAGTTTGGTTATTTGTGTTTATCCAGGCTGCTCACTTGAATATTTGCATTCCAAGGTTGAGATACATTTTTTATATCATATGATCATATATCATATCATTTTTATATAGTAGGTCAGGTTAAAAGGAAAAAAGACCATCAAGTTCAACCACAATTTGTAAATTTTGGGTTGAGAATGGGTAAAACCCATTCAGGGTGTATTTTATTGGCTGTCTGTGTCACAATGTGGTGATTTCCCATTCAACAGAAAATGAGAAAATCTTTCCGAATTAAGGGAAAACTTCCTTGAACAGGTATCAATAAAATTTGTATCCCTACTGGAAAATTTCCTTTTAGTTCTTGGTAGCAACTGAAAGTTTGCATTGACAGTGAACACTGGGTTGAATTGGAAGGGTAATTCTTCCCACCAATAAAAAAACCCCTAAAATTTATTGTAACCCTTCCAAATCACATTCAAAAGAAATAAAATACTTATATTGGGCTACAGGGATCATATACCTTATTCCCTACTTTAATTCTTTCCAGTTCTCTATACTACCCAAGCCACCACTTTCTGCTCCATTTACGGTAACACCCTCATCCCTAGTGAGTTTCCAACACTATCTCCTTCTTTATTCCCCCACCCCCGTGTTATTTCTATAATACAAAAATGATGGGTTAGTTTGCTGGGGTTTTCTATGAAATGATTGATAAAAAGTCTGTGTATGGGAGTCAACTTTTGTACTGACCTTCTGGGGCCCGGCACAGCATCAGTTTGTTTAGATGTTGTTGAAACTGAATTTTTGTATATGTGGCTCTCTAGTGATATTTGGTTTGATTTGTTCATTTTACTGTACCTTGTTTTGAATCGTTCATTTTTCATGTTGTACTCACCAAAATCAACTTAAAAAAACAAAATTTGGGCATTTTACACTTTGAATTGGATGTGTATGTCAATGAGTTGGAGTGGCCAAGAACGAACATTAAAAATTTAGGTAATCCCAAAATTGAATTTTTTAATATTTCCAAAATGTTTTGGGGACCCAAGGAGGATTTAAATGTGATGATTTCAGTGTGATAACAGAGAATGTTTATTTATAAACAACTGAATTGATTTACCAGGATGATTCAAGATACAATGAAACGGCTTCATTTAATGTGAACATAAAAGCTTTTATGTTGGGTTTTTTTGGAACACAAACCTAAAGATCTGAGCACAATTTGGTAAATGTTTCCAAATTTGGTGAGGGATGTCAATGTTAAAAACTTGGTAAATGGGCCCCAACGTTCTCCATGGCCCTAATCGACATGATTTCTAAACCAGATTGTCTAAACTTTGCATTGCCTTGGACCTTTTTCAGTATAGGATCCCTGGGAGGCAATGAGAAGCCAATATGGTAATTGGTTTATTTCTTAAATTGTTGATTATTGGTTGTCTTGCCGGTTCTGGTTTAACATAGCTCGGAGTCATCGCTGGTAGGATAAATTGGGACCCCTACCTTCTCCATGGCCCCTATTGACAGAATAGCATAGGTGCAGGGAGCCCGAATGCTGTGCATCTGGGGCCTCTCCTTTAAATTTGCAAATGGTCCCATTTTCTTTTAAACCTTTGGTGGAAGACATGCTGTGTTTATTGGGCCTGATTTAGAATCCTCCTGAGCGGAGAAAGCGAAGAAAGCGGTAACCCCCGAGCCACACTCGCGGTAGCTAACAACATAAAAAAAAAAACTTACCTGGTCCCATTGGCGTCCTCCGCCATCCTGCGCGTCAGATCCTATCTTTGGGCTTTGTCCTCTTCTTCTTCTTCCCCTGGCCAGTCTACCGAAGATCCCCGGGAGTTCCCAGTGACGTTGGTGCTTGCGTCAGTACGTGTGGGAGTGCGGCAGGTAATCCAAAATATTTTGTATTGGGTTCAATACAAAATAACTGTATTGAACCCAATACAAAGTAATCATATATATATATATATATATATATATATATATATACAATTATACATGCTACTGAACAGTTATATTGCAGGTTTCAGTATTTTTATGCACCCTTGTTTTAAAAGATTTTTGTGTTTTCTTATTTAACATTTATTATTACATTTATTAAATATTGGACATATTTGAGTTATGCCTAAGAATTATAGGCCTACAATGTAAAATACATTTCTATGCGAAACAATGTACCGCTTTTGGCATAAAAATACTGACATAATTAGACCACCCGGGAGGTTAAAGCTCTCCAGGGTTGGAGAGGATACACTTTCCACAGTGAAGCTGCGTGATCCAGCAAACCTGGAATGAATTTCTTCAAAGTCATTTGCTATTTCCTTAAAATGTTTTGAATCATGGACCAAATCCATTCCAGGTTTGCTGGATCACCCAGCTTCACTAATGAAAGTGTATCCTCTCTAGCCTTGGAGAGCTTTAATAAAATCAGGCCCATTGCATCTTCTATTGACGATTGTTATAAAATATAAGACATGGCCGCATATTTTTTATTTATTATTTCTTTCCTATGTGTATAAAACAGACATAACGCCCTTCTATTTGAGCACATTTTTTCCTAAATTTTAAAACATTGAAATTAATCTGCTATACGTGAACTTATTTACACAGAAGAAGTGACTCTGAAATGTGTGTCAGTTAGTATTAACTGGAAGCACAGTACATGTTTAGGTCAATGGACGTCCTAATGATCCGTATTGAGCTTTAAGATTGTACACACAGCATAACAAATTTTCAGGCTGTCCAATCTAAACTCAACACAGAGAAAATGTTGTAAATTGTAAAAGACTGAAAAAAATAATGCCGGAGACACCCGACCGCGGACATTAATTTCACCCCGAAAGATGTCACCGAGTTTGTCCTCGCTGTTCATACGGATGCAGAAAAGGTCAGCGTTGTCTGAAAATAAATGTAACAGCGTTTTTCCATACCTTAATTAAATGCCAAAATTTATCTATATTAACTGCAAAACGGTGAAATTTATTGATCCGCACCGACGCAGGCCCATTGACAAATGGCCGGAGCAATTTCCATAACGCCATACACATGTTAAAGTTTGTCACGGGGAGAATAGTCTGTTAAGATTAAATGTGAAATAAAAGGAATATTTTGTAATAGCCACTGATGCCCTGAAGCAATGTATTTGGGTGAATTTTTTACCCCCCTCCTCCGTTCCTCTGTGTGGTTTGCCTGTCTTCAAACTGTCTGCATCTACAGATGGGGTCTCTGACAGTTCAGCAGCTGTTCCCCTAATTGACCATTAAGTGTTCAATTGATTTCTTGATTCACAATACATGTGTCTTTCAAGCCGCTCTATGGCGTCAAGCTGAACCCAGATACTCGGTGGTATGACAGCTCAAGGCTTAAAGGGCAATTCCCGATTGAGTTTTTTTTGAAATTTTTGAGATATTCAATAAAAAAGTTTAATTTAATTTTAATTTTTTGCAATTTTAACTTTTTGCAGTTGCTCAGTGATCCTAATCTTCCCGTTGTATTGACGCCCATCTTTATTAAATCCACTTCATGTGAATATAGAACGCATGTCATCCATTGGAAAAATCCATTGAAAATTCTGAAAAGAATAATTATTGTTATTTGAGCAATTTTGGAACTACTCACTGCAAGAGAGGAGAAGTCCATGCATCACATGATTAGGCACCTGCAATAAGGAATATATACAAAGGTTTTGGGGTAATTCACATTTGACCATTGTGCTGTGTTATGCCAATGGGCCTAGAGGTAAGGTAACCCATTTATTGTAAATGGACCACCAAGGCACCAGTATGTACCAAAACATGAATACACATTCTTGTTTTTCTTCCATTAAAGTATCGTTAGTTATTTTCCTCCTAATGCCATCATTGCCCTTGGTGGTGTTAGTATTTAGGAATGCCAAAAGGATCTTTAGGGTCAAATTGACTAATTAAAATCTTGTCCCAATTGGTGCTGAATTTGTTTTTTTACAAAAAATTTGAATCCAAAGTTATTTTATAATGTGAACTCCAGCCCTTCTTTTAGTTTTGCATAGATGTGCGTTCTCTTTTTTTCTACAAAAATTGCTTTAACATGAACACACGTTCTTATTCTAGTAATGCTGGTTTGTTCCCTTTCTCCCAATGCCAACATAGCCCTTGGTGGTGATGGTATTTAGGAATGCCAGAGGGGTCTTTAGGGTCACATTGACTAATCAAAGGGTTGTCCTAATGGGTGAAGAGGTCAGAGTTGACCCATTGTATGCCAATTTAGGAAAAATTATGGTAAGCATCTGAAAAATAATTATCGGTAATAATTATTGGTAACCCAGCTACCATTGCACTCACCCATAGCTCCCAACTTATTTTAAGGGTTTGTCTCCTTGTTAGAGCAAATTCTTTAGTCTTCTTCTTAGTTGTCCCTTTTTGGTTTGATGTACAAACCTATCACAAATCTTTTACATAACTGAACTCTTTAGCCTCTAAATTATTATATTGGTATGATAAACTTGAGTATAAAGAGAAAATAGTGTAGGGGAAAATCTTAACTAAGTTGTGTAGGGGGGGTCTACATGAAAGGAATAGCTCAATCTCATCTCAAAATGTTGAGAGGTATTCACACCTAGGGGGGTGAAATCATTGGGTTGAGGGTCCCAGATCCTGGCAGAATGCCTGCATCCCAGAGTCCCATAGGTCAAGCCCAGTGATGTTTCCAGTACCTATATGATACGGGAAGATTTTTTCTTTTTATAAACCCATGTAAACATGGAGAAAACATACAAACATAATGCATGTAGTGTCCTGGTTGAGATGCAAACCTGGGACCAAAGAATTGCAAAAGCAAGAGTGCTAGCCTCTGAGCCAACTGTGCCAACCTCGGTCTCAATGACCCAAGTTCCCAAGGTTGTTAAGAATTTCTTGAACTGTGTCTGATTGACCTTCCATTTAATGATGCCTGCATAGTTCCGGGGCCAACACCACTTGGCAGAGCCAGCTGCAAGACTCAAATAGTGTTTTTAGGAGTCTATAAAGGAGATCTTCCAGCCACCACTAGGGCGGGGCATTCTTTCCACTGGTCACCAATTTAGGAGGCTTACTGAGACCCAGTAATTGATTTTAGCATGGGTTCCAAAGGCTTAAAAATTATTTTAAGGGTTCCTCAGAGGTACAAAAAGGTTGCTCTATCTGATGATAAACCTCCATATTTGCAAGAACTTAAATTCAGTAAAAAGAAATGGAGCTGCCCAGGGACAGTTAAGATGGGATGAATAGAAGATGCTGGGCAGTCAGGAAATGAGGAGGGCTCTTTGTAGCTCCTAATGCACACTGTGAGAAACTCAACGTGTGCGGGTACACCAATAAGGGACAACTAAAAAGAAAGAAGAGACTAAAGGATTGGTTCCAACAAGGGGACAACCCCTCAAAATAAGGGACAGTTGAGAGCTATGGGTGAGTGCAATGGTAGCTGGGGTTTAAGGTTACCGATAATTGTCTTTCAGATGCTTACCATAATTTTTCCTTAAGTTGGTATACAATGGGTCAGCTCTGACATCTTGACCCATTAGGACAACCCTTTAATTAGTCAATGTGACCCTAAAGACCCCTCTGGCATTCCTAAATACCATCACCACCAAGGACTATGTTGGCATTGGGAGAAGAGGAACTAACCAGCAGTACTAGAATAAGAACGTGTGTTCATCTTAAAGCAATTTTTGTAGAAAAAAAGAGAACACACATCTATGCAAAACTAAAAGAAGGGCTGGAGTTCACATTATAAAATAACTTAAGATTCTAATTTTTTGTAAAAAAGAAATTCAGCACCAAGGACAGCAGCGTTGCCTGTTCCAATATACAACTACTGAACATTTTTGGATTGGCTGAGTTTTATAAGAATGCCCCATGAGGTTTTGTTAGACCCAAAGATAAAGATTATTAGGAATAATCGGATCACTTTCCAATGTATATCTAGAAAATAAATAAATAAATCGTCCACGTGGCTTAAAGGTTCTTCGGAGGGAGGAAAGTCCAGATAAGGTTTATTTTTGGTCTGAAAACTTGGTTGGCCGCAGATGGCGTTACTTAGAGATTTGCTTAATTCCTTGCTGCAGATTGCACCTGGTTGATAAGGGCCCCGAGCTTACATCAATGTCTGATAACGGGTAATTAGGCCCTTCAGCCTTCTGCAGACCTCTCTGTCTGCTCCCTCACCGCTCCCCTAACCCCCCTTTGCACCTGACATCCGCAGACATGTTTTTTATCCGACGAGCACGTTTGCGATTAATATTTTTTAAGTCAGATCATCTGCAATTCCGTATTATGCCACTCAGTGATTAAAGATCATCTTGTTTTAATCTGGGCCCGGGTAGATAAGATGCATACCTTGCAAGGCTCATAAATCTTTGCAGATACAGGCATCGCATAAAACCGTAAACGTTATTTTCTTCTTTCCTTCTCCAGATAAGATTTATGAGACAGAAATCTCCACAACTGCGCTTTTGTCATTTGTCACAGAACAGTGACGGGCCGGACCCCGCAAAGCATCCTGGGAGGCGGCGCGTCATTGGCGATAAAAGTACAAAAAAACATAAGGCAAAGTCATAAGTGGACCAGAATGATGGGTTTGGTCTTTTATCAGGATTTTTGCACCCTTGGGGGATAAAAACAACCCCTTCCAACGTTCTGCGCCTTTAACAATAAAAGAAGGTCGAATCCGAGCACAATTATTGCATTTTGGTAATTCCTAGAGAATTCCGTGCTGTATTTCCTGAAGCAATAGGTGGTAATTTAAATAAAATATAGCCATAATAAGAATCAGGAAGGCCAAAAAGCAAACCTAAAAATCAGCTAGGGGCCCCTTTCATAAACAACAAGCTAATTGGGAAACACAAAACAAATTGGGTAAATTCTCACCAAAATCAGTAGTCACACAATTCTCCAGATCTTTAATCCCAGGGGCATAGGAAGGTGCAAAGTTTGCCTCTGCACACAGACCCTAGACCCTCCTCGGCCAACAGGGGCCCCAGGCCAGTTCAGAAGGGGCCTCAAATTTTGCACAGGGGCAGACTGTTACCTAGGTCCTCCACTGCCCAGTCTACTCAATTTTAGATACCTGTCTTGTTGTCCCAACGGAACCCATTGAAACTTTCCATTGGGTCCATCAAGGACCTCTACTCTCTACAACAGTAGCATAATGGCACCATAATGTGGGTAGGTGACCAGCTGTTGTTGGGCCTGGATTGGAGCATTAAATGACCAGGCTTTGGCCATCTAATGCACATCATATGGCCAAAAGTTCACAAACACCAGTTTTGACCACAACCCCTCCACAAAGGCTACGTACACACGTGCAATAATTATCCTTGGAAACGAACGAATAACGACAGATCGCCCGATAATCGTTAACAAAAAAAGTGCACAACGACTGGTCAATGACGAACGAGGAATATCCCTGGAACTACTGTCCCAGCGGATCTAATTGGGCGACGATCGTTCGCTATCTATTGTGTGTACGGTGGTTCAGTGATGGTGGATTGTTCTGCGGTACACTTTCTCCGGTACAGGTCACTTCCTGCATCTTTCACACGATCGTATCTAGCGTGTGTACATTATTGGTGGGTTATATTTGAACGATCGTATCATTACAGCATGTGCAGCATTGTGCACAATACGATTGTTCAAAATAATCGTGAATAATTGTTGATCAGTTGTTAATTGTACGTTTTCTAACGATATTTATTGCAGGTTTGTATGTTGCCAAATTTATAGCTGATGGTTTTGCAAACATTATTATTATTTTTTGTGGTCTGGCATGCTAATTCAAATATTATTTATAATTTTTACCAGCAAACAAATATTAATTAATTTTTGTATATGCATTTGTTATATTCCCATATCCCTATTTTTTAATTGATCTCTTTATCTCCTTTGTTGTCAAAAGCCTGCTGTTTATAGAGTTCAGAAGCTCAAGCTGAAATTTACACATGGATTAAACCTTAACAAAAGTCCCCACTGAAAGCTTTCCCCTCACCTCCTGTTCCAATGTTTTGTTTTCTATTTTATCATTAACCTTGAACAATTCAAAATGGAACTACAATAAAAAATACATAAAGCTATCAGGTATTAAATATAAGTAGATCTTGCTGGTTCTCATTGGATAGAAAAGAGGAACAGCTCTGTGGGTCCAGTCATCCTAGAAGAAAGAAGCCATTTAAGACATTGGGTGAGTATTTCTCTGCTATATATTCATCATAGACTATGACAGCATTTAACGTTTTGTTTTTTTGCAGGGGGGAACGGAGACCTTAGTTTATAGGAATGTCTGCGGAAGCTTGAGGTCTCCATATACCTTCAGCTGGTTTCCGCTTTACTTTTTTAGCTTCCATTGGTTCACATTACTTCTGAACAGAAACACCACTCATACGTCAGAGTGCTGCTCTCTGCAGCAATAAGGACCGCCCACATCCGGCCCCAGAGGAACATCATGTGATCATCTTCATAAACTTTTTTTTTTTTTTAAGTTTGGTTCCATTATTTAATCAAGCTCATGAATTGTTCTTTTCTACAAATCTGGAAGACTTTTACATTTACCAAAATCCTTTTTATAGGTTGAAGTCTCCCTGACCACCAAGGATATGGAATGGGGTGGACCCATGTTGTTCTCTAAGTAAGGCTATTAGTAGAGATCTGTAAAATACGATGGAATAAAACAATTGAATTGGTGTAGGCGATCACCCGTGACTCTGAACAGGCAGCTGAACCTGGCCTCTCGTAATTCATTTGTGGTTTTCCATTTAAACTGGACATGCCGAGGCAATGATGGGTCTGTAATTGTGTGCAACAACCGGCTGATCAGACGGCGGTCAAATCATGTCAGTCCAGGGCACTAAATGCAGAAATGTGTGGCCCCATTGTGTGTACAGACTACAGAAAACAACCAATGCCGAGTGCCAATGTAGCCAATCAATATGGAGGAATTTCCTAGGCTTGGAAGAAGATCGGGTGGAGATTTTGGCACTGTCAAGGGTGCTGGTGGTTGTTGGAGCTAGAGGTTGATGGTAACATAATCTTGTGCACATATGTACAATCTCAACATATTCCAGTGCACATGCGTGACAGTTACATCATTACACCTCGGCCAATCAAAGTGACTGACAATCCCAAATCCACAATACTTTGCCAGGTGCGGGCAAAGGTGGGAGAGAAGGTTTAGTTCTGCTGGAAAGTATATATAAACCTTAACTAGACTATTGTTTTCTGTCTGTCATTTGCTACCCCTATTTAATGTACAGCGCTGGGCAATATGTCGGCGCTATATAAATCCTGTTTATTAATAATATTAATATTAGACAGTATTTATAAAGCACCAACATATTACGCAGCGCTGTATATTAAATAGGGGTTGCAAATGACCGACAGATACAGACAGTGACACATGAGGAGGAGAGGACACTGCCCTGAAGAGCTTACAATCTAAGAGGTGGGGAAAGTATTGCACAATACATTTTTATTGTGTATCATAAGCAAATTCGTTAAGTTTTGTTCCCGTATTTTGCATCCCTCTTAGCCCCTTCTTGTCTGTATGCACATCCTCTCATCATTGCTCAGGACTTGCTTCCTTATAGGACCAGCTGACAACACGGGATGACATTTGTTATCCAGTTGTCACCCTATAACAGGAAGCACCTTCACCACCTTGTATCTTTTTAATGAAACCCTTAAGGTGCGTACACACTT